>NC_063061.1:37266865-37276865 GCF_018812025.1 Megalobrama amblycephala | reverse complement strand
ACTTGGCCAATAGGAAGGGCTCTTGGATCTCAGAGGCGTGCTGAAGATTGAGGCTCCGCCCCCTTTTGGTGCATGCACACATTAACCAATCACGTGCTGCATGCTAATCATGACTTTCAGTGGGCATGGCCGTCTACATCCACGGAAATGGGTGGTGGTGATGTTGCTCTACTGTTCCCATAGTAACCGCTAGTGTGTTCTCATAGGTTCCCGCTCAGCCGCCAGCGCAAGGAGCTCCACCTGCAGGAGGCGTGACATTTTATAACCCCTCCCAGTTTGCACAGGTACGATTGACAAGGGATGTTTTTTTTAAAGGCAAAAGGCCAAATCACTGTTATTATTTTTAACTAATATTATTAAAAATCATTTTTATTCATTGAAATACAATCTGAATAAAAGATTAAAGGATTAGTTCACTTTAAAATGAAAATTACCCCATGATTTACTCACTCTCAAGCCATCCTAGGTGTATATGACTTTCTTCTTTCTGATGAACACACTCTAAGTTATATTAATAAATATCCTGACGCATCCTAGCTTTATAATGGCAGTGAGTGATACCAACGAGTATGAACTGAAGAAAGTGTCTCCATCCACATCCATCCATCATAAACTTAGTAAGTTGAATACGGAAGGTAGTCTGGCGGAAGCTAGATATTTTACTTCATATCTTGTTAAATATGGATATTTTTCTTACACAAATGCATCACTTCGCTTCAGAAGGCCTTTATTAACCCCCAGGAGCCATGTGCTTTGGAATATGTTTATAATGGATGGATGTGGATGGAGACACTTTCTCCAACTCGTACTCGTTGATCCTCGATCACTGCCATTATAAAGCTCGGATGCGTCAGGATATTTATTAATATAACTCTGATTGTGTTCATCTGAAAGAACAAAGTCATATACACCTAGGATGGCTTGAGGGTGAGTAAAGCTTGGGCTAATTTTCATTTTAAAGTGAACTAATCCTTTAAAAAACCTAAATGAAAATTAGAAAATGTTGCTTTTGCAACTAGCTGAAATATAGTGTTTAAGTACTAAAATTACTCAAATTAAAACTGAAATATTGGAAAAAATACAAAAAATGAAAATTACAAAAACCCATAACAATTACTACAACTTAAAATAATTTTGAGCTAAATTTTAAGCAAACCTAAAATGAAAACTGAAAATGTAAAGAGAATCTAATTTGAAATGTTAATAAATGCTAATACAAAATAACAACACTGTTAGATGTTAGAAATTAAAAACAAAATTCAAATAAAACTAAGAGTAACAATTTAGTTAAAAATAATAAATGCATGTTTTACACTAAATGAACATGAAGAAGAATGAAATTTGTATCAACCACAGTAATAAACAGCAATATTTACTGCGGGTGAAAAAAATGTAACTAATAAAAATCACTATATTTCCTTAATATGCTAATTAATCACTATTGTTGATTATTACAAGTTTTCTGAAATATTATGTTTAAATATGCAAACGAGGTATTCTCTAATTAAATATGCACTACTTTGCATAAATCTGAAAGAAAAGAAATCTGAACATGGATAAAGCCAGGTTCAAAATTTATTTTCATTTTCCTGGCATATTAGAGTTAAAGGTTTTTACAGAGTGGATTTTTTTTATATCTCCTTTTATCACTCCATAAAAAAGCCAGAAAAGAATACATTTTCACCATGTTTTAGGAGTAAAATATGATACAAATCAAGCGAATGATTTATGAACAATATATAAATAGGCTCTGTGAAGTTTGGTGTATGTAACGCTGTTGAAGTGGGAGATTTCTGGCTCAGTGCCGGAGAAAAATTCATTTTGAGAAACAGTATCTAAAGATAATGACAATTGAAATCTACAGTGTAATAAACACTTAAATGTGTATTTGGGATGTTTTCCACTTTCCACTAGCCTCAAAATTGACCAGTGCATGAAAAAAACCAGTGGTTTTGCTTTAAAGTAAATGTTGTGGATGTTGTCACAGAAAGAAACTGACATGCACATGTCTTTCTCTGCCTTCTACAGTCTGTTCCCAGCAGCCGTGCTCGACCTGGTCGTTTGGGACAGAGAGGATACCCCACGGTGAAGTAACAGCTGTAGTTCTAGATCAAACTGTGCTTCTAGACCGGATCGGACTGAAGTTTGGTTTCTGCCTGGACTCCTAGCAGCGCTGGCATGCGGCCCTCAGCCTCCCAGATAACATTGTCTCGCCGTCATAATCATCGTTTCCCGTCTGTGCTGAAGTCGGAACGAATGGATCAGACTCCGGTCCTTGTCCGTTTCTCCTTCATACCCGTCGCGGTCTAACTCTACCCTCTTGTTGCGAGTTTGTACGGACCAGCGGCGCTTCCTCAACATGAGCAGTGTGAATACAAGTGCAATATTGCGATTTTTAGCCCTGTGTAGTTTGATTTCCTTTAGTGTAGTCTGCTCATTTCTGCAGGGTGTATGCGAGTGCGTATGAACGCGTGTGTTTGTTTGTGTGTGCGTGGGGAGGAAATGTGGGCGTGTCTTGCTGATGCATGTGTTAGAGGGCAGTCTGGCCTGTTGTCATGGGAACAGTGCAGCGTACCAGAATGTTTTAGATATTTATTAAGCCTCCTGTCGAAATGAAACCGGACAGGATCTGTATATCAGAGCGAGTTTGTGTACGCAGAATCACGATGTGCTAAACAAACCGATCCTGATCGAATCCTTAATTTTGCCAGTAGCGAAGAATCATACATTTACATGATTTACCAAAATCCCTGTGATCATTTGTGTGTTTTGCTCATAAGATATCTATTATTATTTTCCTGACTTCATCTCGCTCTCCGATCGATCGTCTTCATGTCTCTTAATCCACACACCGCTATTCCTTTGCTCGTTCCGGGGTTCTTGTTCCCATGGTAACGGCGGGGTTTTGTAATTCCAAAGGTCAGCTCTGTTTGAAGGAAGCTTGGACTTTTCCAATGTGTTTAGAAATTGACTGTACAATTCTTGATAAAGTGATAATAAAGATATTTTTGAGCTCTTTAATACTACAGAGTTTTTTTTTTTTTTTTTTTTCCCAAAAAAATTATTCTATCTCTCTATTAATAGGAGCTGCTTATATATATGCATGCTTAAAGGGTTAGTTTGCCCAAAAACTGAAACTAAAAATTCTGTCAGTAATTACTCACCCTCATGTCGTTCTACACCCATAAGTACGGAAGAGGATTAGGGCCAAGCAATAATAAAAAAATAAAAGATTAAAGTTGTTAAATTTCGAGAAAAAACTCGTTAAATTTCGAGAAAGTCGAGATAAAATGTTGAGAATAAACTCATTAAATTACGAGAAAAAACTCGTTAAATTTCAAGAAAAAAGTCGAGATAAAATGTTGAGAAAAAACTCATTAAATTACGAGAAAAAAGTCATTAAATTACAAGAAAAAAGTCGTTAAATTACGAGAACAAATTCGTTAAATTATGAGAAAAATGTCATTAAATTTTCGAGAAAAAAGTCGAGATAAAATGTTAAGAATAAAGTCATTAAATTAACGAATTTATTCTCATAATTTAACGAATTTGTTCACGTAATTTAACAACTTTTTTTCTCGTAATTTAATGAGTTTATTCTCGTAATTTAATGACTTTATTCAACATTTTATCTTGACTTTTTTCTCCAAATTTAACAAATTTTTCTCGTAATTTAACGACTTTTTTCTCGTAATTTAATGACTTTATTCTCAACATTTTATCTCGACCTTTTTCTCGAAATTTGAGTTTTTTTCTCGTAATTTAACGAGTTTATTCTCAACATTTTATCTCAACTTTTTTCTCGAAATGTAACAAGTTTTTTCTCGTAATTTAACAAGTTTATTCTCAACATTTTATTTCGACTTTTTTCTCGAAATTTAACGAGTTTTTTCTTGAAATTTAACAACTTTAATCTCGAGATGGTTTTATTTATTTATTTTTATTGCTTGGCCCTAATCCTCTTCCGCACATAAGACATTCGTTCATCTTCAGAACACAAATTAAGATATTTTTGATGAAATCCGATGGCTCAGTGAGGCCTCTATTGCCAGCAAGATAATTAACACTTTCAGAAAGGTGCTACAAACATATTCAAAACAGTTCATGTGACTACAGTGGTTCAAGCTAAATATTATAAATTGACAAGAATACTTTTTGTGCGGCAAAAAAACAACAAATTTTCAACAATATCTAGTGATGGGCGATTTATGAATCTTAACGAATCTTTTGTTTCGAATCAGTGGTTCAGAGCGTGTATCAAACTGCCAAAGTCACATGATTTCAGTAAACGAGGCTTCGTTACGTCATAAGTGTTTCGAAATTTCAATAGTTCACGTGACTTTAGCAGTTTGATACGCGCTCTGAACCACTGATTCGAAACAAATGATTCGTAAAGCTTCGAAGCTTCATGAAGTGGTGTTTTGAAATCTCCCATCACTAGATACTGTTAAAGTCTTTATTTTGTTTTTTTGGCACACAAAACGTATTCTCGTCGCTTCATAACAATAAAGTTGAACCACTGTAGTCACATGAACTGATTTAAATTTGTTTTTAGTAACATCCTGGGCATCTGAAAGTGTTAATTGTCTTGCTGTCAATGGAGGCCTCACTGAGCCATCAGATTTTATCAAAAATATCATAATTTGTGTTCTGAAGATGAACGAAGGTCTTACAGGAGTGGAATGACATGAGAGTCAGTATATGACATAATTTTCATTTTTGGGTGAACTAACCCTTTAACATTATTTAAAAAATTGCAAAATTGTATTTAAACAATTGTAGATGCATGTTTACTACCCATGGATCTACACTGCCATTGAAAGGTTTGGGGTTAGGAAGATTTTTACTTTTTTTAATATATTTTTTTATTATAAATATTCTCTTCTGCTCACCAAAGCTGCATATATTTGATCAAAATACAGTTAAAAAGAGTAATATTGTGAGCTATTATTACAATTTATTTAAAATGTAATTCTTTCTTGTGATCAAATCTGAATTTTCAGCATCATTACTCCAGTCTTCAGTGTCACATGATCCTTCAGAAATCATTCTAATTTGAAGATTTGATGCTCAAGAAACATTTCTGATTATTATCAATGTTGAAAACAGTTGTGCTGCGGAATATTTTTGTGGAAACTTTCCCCCCAAGATTCTTTGAATAGAATGTCTTTTCTGTCACTTTTAATCAATTTAATGCATCCTTGCTGAATAAAACTATCAATTTATTGTTCTTTTTTTAATCATACAGACCCAAAACTTTTAATCGGTAGTGTATTTTTGTGCAATCTAGCATGAGAATGTTTTTCTCACCAATAGATCTACCACAACTAGCAAAAGCAAATAACAAATCTGTTAAAAGTTTTATTTTTTCCTTAAAAAACAACACACCGACTAACCAAGCATTGTAAATTGACTGCATCAAAACAGGAAAGAAACTGTTCTTAAAAGCATTTCATCATGTCTTTAACATCTGCATAGCTGAAATATTTGTAGAATTTACATGCATCTCATACAAAACTACAGTATGAAACTCTGCATTCTTCATTTAAAGTCATATATTAATTTATAGCTCATTATAAGACTCAAATCAGCAAAAAAAAAAATGTGCACAATGTGCAGACGCCCCTGGAACGTCAAAGCCGTGAACTGGTGGTCAGTGCAGAAGCTCTAGAGTCCAGACACATTTAGCTGAGTTTCTCATGCAGGTACAAATCCAGCCTGTTTGTTTTCCTGATGCAATTTCCCCCCTTTTTTCCTTTACAATCATTTCATCTCCCCTATTCCTATCAATAAAAAGCTGCAAAAATCCATGAAAAAAAGAAGTCCATGTAAACAATGTTTTGAAATATACAAGTAAAATATACAGCCATTTGGGCCTAAAAGTCCCAAACTCAAAGTTCCTCTAGGTCGCAGTGTCTGCCTCATTCTGACATTTGTGTGTGTGTTGGGCTCACAGCTCCCTCCTGTGGACAAAGAGAAAAATGTTATTTTTCTTTTTCAAACAGTCCAGGAAACTCCTCAAGAGCTCTTAAAGGTCCAGTGTGTAATATTTAGGAGGATCTATTGATAGAAATGCAATATAATATACATAACTATGTTTTCAGCTGTGTATAAAGATCTTACATAATGAACCATTATGTTTTTATTACCTTAGAATGAGCCATTTCTATCTAGATCAGGGGTACTCAACAGGCGGCCCGCGGGCCGCATCCGGCCCGTCAGCATTAAATTTGTGGCCCGCATCATGCTACATAAATGTATTTTTATTATAATTTGCGTCCAAAATTAGCGTGAATATTACTTCGTTATTTTACACGTACACTAGTGTAGGCGTACAGTGCGCGTGACGCTGTAATCATCAGCAGAGAACGCGCGTGTACGCGCGCAGCACAGTTTTTCTAACCGCAAAGAACAAAATAAACTGAAGGCACATAGTTTTTGCACTAATTTAGTTTGTCCACAAGGTGTCAGCACTGAAACGGGCTGTTGTTTCAGTCTGAAAAGAAACGGATAAGACCGTGTTGAAGAGCGCTCGTTTGAGGAGATTAAAAGATATCAGCAACTCTAAAATTTTAAACAAGTACAAAGACATTTTATTGTAACTATTTGAGCGAAAAAGAGTAGACAAGCATGAATCTCTTTAGTGCACATGTGTCGAGCACTTGTGTTCGTGAACGCCATCAAAGGTTCGAACCTTATTTTTCCATGATGAAATGCAGTTGACATTCCACAAACTTTGCAGTGTGTAAATTGCCGAGCATCATGAAAAACAAACCTTTTATTCTTAATGTCAATGTGTTATAAACAGAAAGCAAGGAGCGCTCCCATTACAGATCTGTCATCACATCATTGAGCTCACGGAGAATATCTTATTTATCATGTTTACAACGTTGGTTATAGTTAGATAATTCATGAGATTGTGATTGAACATTTAAAAAAAAAAAGAAAAAAGATTTTTCGATTCTGACCAAAATTAAAAGGTAGGTAATAATAATACAAATAATAAAACGTTTATTCTCTGAGTATAAATAGGTGCTATAAAAAGTGTTAAAAAGGTCCAATGGAGTATAAAAAGACTATAATAGAGACTATAAAAAGTGCAATGTTTTCGTCTTATGGACAAACTCTCATCAGCCAGTGAACAACAGCCAGACCTTAAATTTCTTGTGAAAACAATGCCGACATTTCAAATGAATAAGGATTTCTTTTCATCAGTTCTTGTTTTTCTTTATGCATTTGTACATTAAGAATACAGCAAGACAAGCTATTAATAATTTTTTAAAATGCCATTTATCATGTTAAGTGACACTTTAAAAAGGACACCATACTATTAAGACTCAGCTAGATAATAAACTGCACTTTTAGTAAATAAACAGTAAAACTACAAATATTGTCTTAAGTAGGCCTAAATAAAAGTCTTACGATCCAAGTTATAATTTGTGGCCCTTCGCGTTTTATTTGGTTAAAATGCGGCCCTCTTGGCCTCTGAACTTGAGTACCCCTGATCTAGATACACAACGGGTCCCCTTAAATTGGAGTCGACATTTTGCGCCACCATGTTTCTACAGTAGCCCTAAACGGACAAACTGCTCTACAGAGCGCATTTCGTCACTATGTTGTTGTTCTTCTTCTTCGTTGGTGTTTTTAGAAGCAGTTTGCATCATCACTATGCTGAATATGCACAAAGAGTAGTAGTAGTAGTTGTTGTCTGGTTTATTAGAAGCAGAGATCATTCTTTGTTAGAAGTAAGAAGAAACCTCATTGCTTGACTGGCTACTCTCTGCTGTCTCAGACGACATCTTTGTCCTGTGTCGGTCACCGTAGCTTCTCTATGTGCTTAGAAAGCGGTGGACTGAGCCGTTGGATGCAATTCACAACCTCACCACTAGATGCCGCTAAAGTTTACACTGCATCTTTAAGTTGTAAGTGTTCCTTGTTGATTATTCACCAGCTTAAAACTGTAAAAGTGAACTCCCTTTCTGGATCTCAAAGATGTGGTTGTGAGCATAATTAACTTAAAAGCATAATGCATAATGGATAATTAGACAGAGAGTATGTGAAACGTAGCCCTGAATGTGTGTGTGTGAGTGTGTGTATATTTGGTTGAAGTACCAGTGCACTTTTTGCTTTCTGAACTGCCACTTCCAACATGCTCCGGTCAGACAGAATCTGTTGCAGAGTTCCAGAATCCATTTCCAGTAGCATCCCTACACACATTTACACATGAATACATATCACACAGTGTGTACAAAAATCATCCGAAATTGCATACTGTATATAGTAGGTACTACATTTGGTTTGAAACCAGTTTTAATTTTGACAGCAAATTTTGATTTAGTTTTAGTCATAGTCTTTTGACTAAAATGCCATTTTGTTTTAGTCATATTTTAGTCATCGGAAATTGTTTTAGTTTTGGTCTAGTTTTAGTTGACTAAATCTACAGTAGATTTAGTCGACTAAAATCTAATTTAGTTAAATTGTAATGCATTAAGCATTTCTCTAACAATACACAGATGCAATACACTGATATACATCTGATATTCTCTCTAAACTGTTTATGCTGACTTAAGCGGACGTTTTTTTTGATTGACACACTTATCATTGAGGTACGGAAGAGGATTAGGGCCAAGCAATAATAAAAAAATAAAACCATCTCGAGATTAAAGTTGTTAAATTTCGAGAAAAAACTCGTTAAATTTCGAGAAAAAAGTCGAAATAAAATGTTGAGAATAAACTCATTAAATTACGAGAAAAAACTCGTTAAATTTCAAGAAAAAAGTCGAGATAAAATGTTGAGAATAAAGTCATTAAATTACGAGAAAAAAGTCGTTAGATTATGAGAACAAATTCGTTAAATTATAAGAAAAAAAATCGTTAAATTTCGAGAAAAAAGTCGAGATAAAATGTTGAGAATAAAGTCATTAAATTACGAGAAAAAAGTCATTAAATTATGAGAAAATTAAATTAACGACTTTTTTCTCGTAATTTAACGAGTTTATTCTCAACATTTTATCTCGACCTTTTTCTCGAAATTTAATGAGTTTATTCTCAACATTTTATTTCGACTTTTTTCTCGAAATTTAACGACTTTAATCTCGAGATGGTTTTATTTTTTTATTATTGCTTGGCCCTAATCCTCTTCCGTATTGAGGTACTATTATAGTTTTTGTTTAAAAATTTGATTAGATTTGATTTTTAGTTTTTCTGCTTTCATTGTAATTTTAGCTAAAAGTTTTAGTAATTTTTTTGTTTATGTCTTTTAGTTTTTGCTTTTATATGTCTATATAGTTTTTTATTTCTGTTTTAGTTACTTTAGTACATCAGGTTAAGCTAAAGTTGGGAACTAGATGACATAAATTAAGTTTACATTTTTATATATATTTATTTTATTTCAGTTAACGCTTATTTCAAATAATGGAGTTTTTTTTTTTTATGGTTTTAGGTTTAATTAACTATAATAACCCTTATACCTGTAAAATATATTGAATAATCAAATAATGAGTCAAATAATGTTCTTAGTCTTTCCTTCCTGTGACAAGATACAGTAGTTTACTATGAATTAAATAGAAATTAAATTTAATTAAATACAGTTTATTGTGTAAACAAAAAAACAATAATGACCAGGAAAAAATAATAATTATAAACCAGACTCTTATTCTGAAATTTCTGCAGTCTGTAGCAGGCTGCTCATTGAAGTTCAGATGAGGGAGATAAAATATGCACTTTTACAAACATACTACCATATAAACATCATGTAGTAAACATTGTCATAATTCATCAACATTCACTTATCAGCAATCGCTTGGCATAAATGTGCACTATTCATTCTGAAGTGCTGCTTCGCGAGCCTGTAGAGCGCTGCGTTTCCCGTGGTTAGATCACTACTGTGGTTAGATACTGTTTTTTGCATACTATATAGTAGGGAAGTATTCGATTTTGGACACAGCATCTCTCGATTAAGAACCCTGTATTCAAATGAGCTTAGTAACTCACCTGTGAT
>NC_063061.1:37206865-37259365 GCF_018812025.1 Megalobrama amblycephala | reverse complement strand
GGCCTTCAGTGAGTGAGACAAGCACCACACCGCTGAAGATGTTCAAAATCAGCCTCGACTGAGAAATGTTTTGAACTTCAAGTAGCGTATGGTGGCTGTTTATGTGCCATTGCGGTTTTGCAGCTCTGTGTTAACACTAGAGTTGATTTGATAACATGCACTCTGGCAATAAGTTCTTTTCATTGTTATTAAAGTGAAATAACTGAACATAAACATTCGAGTTTGATAAAAATGCTCATTTTAGAAGCTAATTTCAGATGGCACTTGGAGGCATTTGCATCTGAAGTCTTCATACACATATGTGTGTATATATAATATATATCAATATATATACACACACACACACACACACACACACATATATATATATATATATATATATATATATATATATATATATATATATATATATATATATATATATATATATATATATATATATCTCTCATAGATGCATCTCCTCACCTTTCAGTGACAACTCACCTTTTTGAGATCAAAATAGGTCACTTATGGGATTTGCATAGATCCAATGAGAATGTATTTTTATGGGGTGGGGGGTCTGAGATGTGGGAACGGTGAAGAGAGAGGGCAAACATTTTGCAGTTGAGCTCAGTATTGCCTCTAATCAGCCGATATTGTCTTAAATAGCCATAGCACTTCATCTTTTTATAACATGAGGTTTTGACCAAATGTAGCCTATTCAATCCTGATTTTGGTGAAATGTTGCAACAATTTTTGTGTGTGTGAAAAATTACAGTTTTTGATATACATACAGTAACTACAAATGAGCATGTAAAGCAAATATCTTAAAAAAAAAAAAATCTGTTCGTAGCATGCCCCCGCCCCACGCAATGTTTCCTCGCCTTTTCCCCCCCTGACCTGTTTGCATCCCATAATATATACATATAATATTTCTATTCTAAATTATATTGTTTTATAATAGGATGGAAGGTTGTTATATGGTTTCAAGGTTGTGAACTGTTTCTTATTTCTTGCCTTGTTTCATTCATTCATTCAGGAGTCAAAATGGCATCAGCCCACCTGCAGTGGATGGTCATCAGGAATGCCTCCAGTTTCCTTATCAAGAGGAACAAACAGACCTACAGCACTGTAAGTCACTGCAGTTCAACCACACACTGATGATGTGACGGCCTTTATGTGGATTTTGTTTTATTCACACTAATAAACTAAAAAGAAATACTGATTTGAGAAAATGGATGCGGGATTAGAGGGTTCAGAGCATTAGTTTTTGCCCATCGTTTCACATGTAGTTGTAATCTAGTTTATCTGCTTTTGCTTCAGGGTTTTCCATCTCTAAAATGTCTAAATGTCGCCTTGTGCTGCTGTGGTGCAGCATACAAAATGAACATGAGTAGGAAAACAGACAGTTTTGACTATCATAAACTGAAGTGTGGTTTATTAGCCTTGGTTTAATTTTACTAGCTTATATCAAGTGACCATTTGCACCAAAATTAATAAGCCTAACTATGCACAATTATGCAGTTTAACTATTGGCATTTTGTCTTTGCTGCTGTATGTGACCCTGTCAGAACAGACTTGAGAACACTGCTATAGTTGACCTGCTGTATCGCTGAACATTTCCAACTCTTTCTGATCTTGCATTTTCTTTCTCATTTTCAGGAGCCAAATAACCTGAAGTCCAGGAATGCTTTCCGCTTCAATGGTCTCATTCATCAGAAGACCGTTGGCGTCGAGCCGGCCGCTGATGGCAAAGGTGTGGTCGTCGTCCTGAAGAAACGTGCAGGTGAGTGAGGCTCTGCTCGTTTTTGACACAAACTGATGGACAGCAGTGAGATATTTTCAGGGATCCAACTTTTACATGCCCAGTTCATTTTAGCAATATGAGGTCACTTATTATAATCGTTCAGGTGCCAGTTGTCCATATGATGATGCAAACTCTGCCAGTTGCATCGAGATGTTTGTTTTTGAATGAGATTCTGTAGGTCTCAAGTCAGAGTGTGATTTCTCTCTGGAATAAACCGTTCATCTAGACGTCTCTGCTTTAAACATCTGCTGGCGTTCTTTTACCAAGTTAAAAGATTTAATGTGTTTCAGGTCAGCGTAAACCTGCCACCTCATACGAGAAGATCACCATCAACAAGAACTCTCGCGCCACCCTCGCCAGCGTGAGGAACATCATCCGCAAAAATAAATACAGGAGGGACCTGCGCACGGTGAGTTTACACACGCACAAAAGCACACAACAGCATGAAGGATTTATCAAAAATTGTTCTTCATTCATTTGTAGTTGGACTCAATTTGCCTCCGTGAAATGATTTTAAGCTTTAAGTTAAGTATTTATGGCCCGGTTTCACAGAGAGGGCTTAGCCTAAGTCAGGATTAGGCATTAGTTCAATTAGGATATTTAAGTAGCTTTTATAAATGTACCCTAGAAAAAACCTTACTGGTGTGCATTTTGCAACAAATCAATGGCACTGACATATTTTAAGAGATGTCAGTGCAAGTTACTTTCAGTTAAAACAGCTCAAACATGCATTTTAGTCTAGGACAAGCTTAAGCCTCGTCTGTGAAATCAGGGGTATATGTAATACACGAGATTTCCAGCTCAAGTTGATGCAGTGTGTTTTGGATGAATGAGCTTTATATCTGTCCAGCTGCTGACTGATGCTCTGTCTCTGTCTTCCAGGCTGCTCTGAGACGCGTGAGCGCCATCCTGAGGAGTCAGAAGCCTGTGGTGGTGAAGAAGAAGCGCACCAGGGCTCCCAAGAGTTCATAAATAGTTGCATATACAGCTTTTGACTTAATAAAATGCTTTTGGTCAAACTTTATCTTCAGGTCTCATTTTTAATTGGTCTACGTTTGCTAAACATTAAACTCACTGAGAAATACTTGAGGCAAGTTCGGATATTCTGCAATTATTTTATGATCAGTGTAGTCCAAGACAAAATGTGGCCTAAAGTTTTCTTGGTTATGCGTTTTATGCATCAATACAGGATTGGATTAATGCAGATTAATGTTTAATAGATTTCAGGATTAATCAACACTTAAAGGTATAGTTCACCCAAAAATGTAATTTTCTCCCCCTTAAGTTCTTCCAAATCTGTATGAGTTTCTTTCTTCTGTTGAACACTAAAGATATTTTGAAGAATGTTGGTAACCAGCTGATGGACCCTTCGACTTCCATATTTTTTCATACTATGGAAATCAATGGGGGCTGGCAATTTTATTTATTTTTTGGGTTCAACGGAACAAAGGGAGGTTTGGAACTTGAGGGTGAGTAAATGATGACAATTTTCATTTTTGTGCCTTAATGTCATACTGAAAATGTCAAGTTTTAATGAAGCATTAAATCACTTTTTCATCTTTATTTCCTTTTGGTGGAGAATAATGGTGCCATCCACTAACATTCATGTTCATCTGTTCATGCAACTGTTCTTAAAACAATTGTTACATTGAATTCAACATGATATATATATATATATATATATATATATATATATATATATATATATATATATATATATATATATATATATATATATATAAAAGTTTTCCTATGAATTGCAGTGCCACTTTTCCCCCTTTTTTCCTAAATGAATGTGTTAAGAATCTTGCATGGGAAAAAATTTAGTTCACCCCAAATTTAAATACAAGACAGAAATCCATTTGGCTCTCCAAACCAGTCAACAGAAAACTCTGTTCACACAGAAATGAATGTCGTTCTAAACCTGTGTGTCACTGTCACTGTGATTTCTATTTATTAACTGAAAGTCTTCCCCTCTGCTGCAGCTCTCAAATCTCTTTTGGAAGAGAGCAAATGAGTGTATATAGTGTTATTTACATACTAATACAGTATTTATTATTATTGATTTAGCTTTTATTTTTAAATTTTCTTTTTAATTTTCAGTTTATTTTGTGCTTGTGTCTTTTTTATTACTTTTAGATATGTGACCCTGGACCACAAAACCAGTCATAAGTCGCACGGGTATATTTGTAGCAATAGCCAACAATACATTGTATGTGTCAAACTTATCAATTTCTCTTTTATGCCAAAAATCATTAGGATATTAAAGGGTTAGTTCACCCAAAAATGAAAATTCTGTCATTTATCACTCACCCTCATGCCGTTCCACACGCGTCAAACCTTTGTTAATCTTCAGAACACAAATTAAGATATTTTAGTTGAAATCCGATGGCTCAGTGAGGCCTTCATAGGGAGCAATGACATTTCCTCTCTCAAGATCCATAAAGGTACTAAAAACATTTAAATCAGTTCATGTGAGTACAGTGGTTCAATATTAATATTATAATATAATATTTTTGGTGCGCCAAAAAAAAACAAAATAACGACTTATTTAGTGATGGCCGATTTCAAAACACTGCTTCATGAAGCATCGGAGCACAAATGAATCAGTGTGTCGAATCATGATTCAGATCACCTGTCCAACTGCCAACGGCTGAAATCACGTGACTTTGGCACTCCGAACAGCAGATTCGACACACTGATTCATTTATGCTCCGAATCTTCATGAAGCAGTGTTTTGAAATCGGCCATCACTAAATAAGTCATTGTTTTTTTTTTTTTTGGCGCACCAACAATATTCTCGTCGCTTTATAATATTAATATTGAACCACTGTACTCACATGAACTGATTTAAATATGTTTTTAGTACATTAATGGATCTTGAGAGAGGAAGTGTCATTGCTCCCTATGCAGGCCTCACTGAGTCATCGGATTTCAACTAAAATATCTTAATTTGTGTTCTGAAGATTAACGAAGGTCTTACGGGTGTGGAACGGCATGAGGGTGAGTGATGACAGAATTTTCATTTTTGGGTGAACTAACCCTTTAAGTAAAGATGATGTTCCATGAAGATAATTTGTAAATTTGCTTCTGTAAATATATCAAAAATGTATTTTTGTGAGTGGATATGCATTGCTTAGGACTTCATTTGGACAACTTTAAAGGCGATTTTCTCAATAATTAGCAGAGAGTGATTTTTTATTTTTTTTTGCACCCTCAGATTCTAGATTTTCAAATATTGTCCTATCCTAAATAACCATACATCAACGAAAAACTTATTTATTCAGCTTTCAGATGATGTGTTAATATCAATTTCATAAAATTGACCTTTATGGTTGGTATTGTGGTCCAGGGTCATATATATCTATACTGCTTTTTTTATTTCAATTGTAGTTTTAGTTTTTATTTTACTACTTCAACTTTAAATTACTTTTTCAGTTAGTTGCCAAGCCAATGTTTTTTTCCCCCCTGTTTGTTTGTTCATTAAATGTTTACATTTTATTATCTTTATTTCATTTAGGCCTACTGAAAACCATTTGTAATAGTTTTAGCAAAAAATATCAATACTGATGAGTTGTTTGGACTCCATCTTTTGGTCAGTGAGAATGAGTAAAGGGTTTTTGGTTAAACTCTTGCTTTAATGTGGCTATCGCTGCTTTAATGTGGTGATACTGCAGTGCAGCTGCAGAGTTTTATTGTGTTGCATCAGGATAATCTATGAGCGCTCTGATTCATGAGTTCACCTAATGATTGAATTGATCAGGAAAGTAAAGTAGAGAACAGCTCTCTCTCTCTCTCTCTGTTGGTTTCACTGTATTAGATTGTCAGATGAGTGTGTGAGAGAAGTGTGTCCCTCAGCCAGCAGAAGGTCTACAGCGAGTGTGAGTGTGTTTGGTTGGAGATGTCACTGTAATGTTGAGTACAGCAGGTGTGTGAGTGTGTGTTGAGGATGCATCGGTCACGGGCTCTGCGCTGTGTGTGCGTTTGTGTGCTGCTGGGTGTGTGTTGTCGAGCGTTTGAGCTGCAGGACACCATCCACGCTCTGATCGAGGAGAACATCCACCTCCACGACCAGCTGGAGAACCTGACGAGAGCCCTCAGAGAGCTGCGGCAGCTTCTGTTCCAGCACAGCGACGGTACGGTTTACACTTAACCCTTCTTAATCACATTGAAACTCTTGGGTTTTGTCTGTTAGATTTAAGTGTAAGTGTTAAAGGGATAGTTCACACAAAAATGAAAATTCTGTCATCATTTACTCATCCTAAAGTTGTTCTAAACCTTTTTTCTGCTGAACACAAGAGAAGATATTTTGAAGAATATGGGTAACCAAACAGTTGATGGACCCCATTGACTTTCATAGTGGAGGAGGGAAAAAATCCCTTTTAGTCAAGTGTAATGACATTATTTTTGCTGGACGACAATGTTGTTTACCTCAGATCACACTCATGAACATGATGAGGAACTTCAGCATCTCTGGGAGGAATGGTCACAACACAGTGAGTTTCTCACTCTTTCATGAAATACTTTTAATAACCTGCATTTAAATAAGATTTTAAAAAAGTGTTTTTGGCCCTCTTTTTCACTCTGCACTAACCAGGCCCATATCGACTCATTGTCTAATGATGGAAATAGGACACTGCTCATCAATAATGGCACGTGTACTTCATATGACCCTATAAGGGTGGGAATTATTGATTGACAGGTCACAAAGGACAGTGGTTTTCAAACTTTTAATGCTAAAGTCCTCTAAATGATCATAGCGAGAGATGAAGAGCAAGAGATGTCATGTATATAGTTAGACTACCATACAAAAGTTTGGGGTTACAAAATTATTTTGCAAGGATGCATTAAAGGTGCAGTGTGTACATTTTAGCGGCATCTAGCGGTGAGGTTGCGAACTGCAACTAACGGCGCACACCCCTCACACCCCTCCCTTTCAGAGAAGCTACGGTGGCCATCTGGCTGATTACATTTGGTCCCTCTCTAAATAGTGTTAAAGTAACACTGAAGCAGAGTTAAAGTTAATGAGATAATTAAGCAGTTACTTAAGTGATAATTGAGCATTAATGATGAACACCTGCTGTTAACAAGCAGAATCACTGAAGAAAAGAGAAACTACAAGTGACTTCAGTCACAGCCTTAGATGAAATCAACTGAAAGTAAAAGACATTAAATCTCTCAAGATCTGATTAAAAGATCTGATTCATTTATTATTAACCAGATTGACTTTATTTCTGTCAGGCGTCTAAAGAAGTTCTTATTGAGAATTAACAGAGGTTTAGATGTTGCTGTTTTATTGGTCAAAAAATGATGCCACCGTCATGGTGGTCAGGGTTTGTTTTAGTTGGGCTCTTGATTGATTTAACTCTCTGGATTTTGCTGTGTACTGCTTCTTTGTGCGTATTTAACATAGTGATGATGCAAGCTGCCTCTAAAAACAGGAACGATTTAGAAGAACAACAACATAGTGACGAAACAGGCTCTGTAGAGTGTTTGTCCGTTTAGGTTTACTGTAGAAACATGGTGGCACAAAATGGCGACTTGAGGGGCCCTGCGGTGTGTGAGATAGAAATGGCTCATTCTACGGTAATAAAAACATAACTGTTCATAATGTAAGGTCTTTATACACCACTGAAAACATAGTTATGTATATTATATTGCATTTCTGCCAATAGATCCTCCAAAATTGTACACCGCACCTTTAAATGAATCAAAAAGTGACAGAAAGTTCAAAAATCTTTTGTAATATTATGTTTTTTCTATTTAATTTCTTTCTATTTAAAATAGCATTATTTACACAAAAATATTAAGCTGCACAACTATTTTCAACATTGATTTTTTTTTGAGCATCAAATCAGCATATTAGAATGATTTCTGAAGGATCATGTGACACTGAAGACTGGAGTAATGATGCTGAAAATTCAGCTTTGATCACAGGAATAAATTACATTTTAACATATATTCAAATAGAAAACAGTTCTTTTAAATTATAATAATATTTCACAATATCACTGTTTTTATTGTATTTTTGATCAAATAAATGCAGCCTTGGTGAGCAGAAATGATTCTTTGTAACTTTTAAACATGTTTTTATACTGTGAAAAATACGCTTTTTTTTTTTTTTTTTTTTAAATATACTGATTCCAAAATTAAATAACTGACATATTTGTCATTGCACTAAAGCTAGAACAAATTCATAACTGGAAAATATTTACTCCCAAATTGTCAGTGAACCCGCAGCGCCCCCCGTGGAAATCAAGCGCATTACATTATGAGCTAGTGTTCAGTGCAGGGTTCTTTTCTGGTCTTCTTTTCTTACAGAAAAGGTTCACATGTTCCACAGTAGCTTATAAATACTATATTTTCCATCAGTAGTAAGAGTAGTGTGGTAGTATGAGGTTTAGAACAGAGTCGTATTATTTTTAGATTCAGGTGCTGCTGTTTCAGCTGTTGCAGATTATATTTTTCAAGCAATTTGAATCCATTATGTAATATTTTATTACATAAAATATGAAGTTTTAGAAACGTGTAATAGAGAAGATTAAGGACTTCCTGTAACGGAGTGTTTGCTGCAGTGTAAGAGATCTAATGGTTCAGAGTCGACATGAAACAATCACAGTCCAGTGATCCGGGATTCAGAAACTCCGTTAATACGCTTCAGTGTTGTCACATAATAACTCAAATAATGTGATGATGAGGTCTATCAATCTGTGTTACCTTCAGTTTTCATTTTAATTTTACTAAAAATGTGTATGAAAACCATCCAGTCAGGTAATGATGGGAGAAACGAAGCTTTTCAAAGCTTCGAATCAGTTGATTCGCAAAATGATTCACTGTTTCGAAGCGTTCGACTCGCTGGTGTCCCCTGCTGGTTAGAACAGTGTAAATGCAACAAAAACTCAGACCAAACATGCATAAAAACACCTTTTACAAACCCATTTCATATGTTTTATTGAAAGTAAAATATATCAAATGCAATTAACTAATCATCTAATAAGATTAGACATCACGTGACTGTATAATATGTGTTCTTTTATCAATTTTCAGGGCTTGTTTTGTTTGTTCCATGGATGGCTCAGCTAAACAGGCCAATAAGAGACTATTAAGTAATATTATTCCTTTTAATTATACTAAAACGTCCACAAAAGTATAAAACTGATCCATAAACTTGTTCAGTGGTTCGCCGCTCATTGAATCCGCATGATTCATGGGTTCACAGAAATATTAAATCTTATAATATGTTTACCATAGTGAATCAGGGTAATAACAGCACTGTCAGTTGTATTTGATCTAAACGTGTGTGTGTGTGTGTGTGTGTTGCAGGCATCACACCTGAAACGCACCTGCTGTTGGAGCACGCTCTCTGTGGACATGACCTCCATGGCTCCGCCCCCTCAAGTTCAGGACACACCCCCTTTATCTTTATCATTTTCATAATTCTTGCACACTTTCTCTTATGAACACATACAGAACTACAGTGTGTTTTATGGTGCGTATGTGAGTGTGTTCGACTACACCTGACATCATTCAGAGCAGGTCCATCTGAATGAAGCAGCCTGACTGATTGACACTTCAGTGATCGTCAGTCTTGAAGTTTGTTATTGAAAATAGGAATAGAGATAATGGAACTATTATGAGTAAAGCAACAGAGTAGTTTATCAGGTTTGGTTTATTGTGTTTAAGTTGATATCCAAGATCATTCAGAACAGCACAAAAAACAATTACACATGTGAAGAGACTCTTTAAAGCAAAACTGAACCTTTCTGTTTTTTTCATAACATTCTACTTTTTTTTGCCAAATAATGTACTTCAAAAAATGAAAACCATAAACTTGAAAAATGTAATGTGCTTATTGTCATTGTACTGTATTTGTTAGAACTTAAATGTGCCAGTAAAGTGTGTGAATGCCATCAGGTCAGGTTAAAAACTATTAATCAATAATAATGATCTAGTTGTATGAAAAAGTTGGTTTTAATGCAACAAATTTTTAATTCAGATTTCTGCAGTTGTTACTCGTTGAGTTGAAGCACTGAAATTTGTGTTTTTTTAAGTGTTCCTACTGCATCTATATTCATAAACCTGAACAATGCACAGTAAGCTGTAAATCAGGGTTCAAATATTAAATAAAGGTTTGTAATTAACCTTTTGGTGATGTTGCCTGTTTTTAATGAATGGACTGAAATGAACACGTGTTGTGTTTTATTTGATTATCATTGAGATTTACACAGAGTTTTTATATTGAATTGTACGGTCCTTGTCACTGGGGCAGTACACAAAAGTGAAAAGGTACATCTTTGTACCTTACCCCTAAATGGTGCATATTAACCTTTTTACCTTAGGTTACTGCCTGAGTGACAAGCACCGTACCTTTTTTTTCTGTCAGTGTAATTTTTATTTTTTATGTGTTTTTGTCATTTTCCCCCCTTTTTCTTTACCACTTTCATATTTCTTGCACACTTTCTCTTATGAAGCACAAACAGAGCTACAGTGTGAGTTTCATGGTGCATATGTGTGTGTATTCAATTAGAATTAGAATTAATAGTTATAGTAATATATATATATATATATATATATATATATACACACAGTACAGTCCAAAAGTTTGGAACCACTAAGATTTTTAATGTTTTTAAAAGAAGTTTCGTCTGCTCACCAAGGCTACATTTATTTAATTAAAAATACAGTAAAAAACAGTAATATTGTGAAATATTATTACAATTTAAAATAACTGTGTACTATTTAAATATATTTGACAAAGTAATTTATTCCTGTGATGCAAAGCTGAATTTTCAGCATCGTTACTCCAGTCTTCAGTGTCACATGATCCTTCAGAAATCATTCTAATATGCTGATCTGCTGCTCAAGATGTGATGCTCAAGGTGTGATGCTGCAATGTGTACAATTGTACAAAATATTTGTGTACAATATTTTTTTTCAGGATTATTTGATGAATAGAAAGTTCAAAAGAACAGTGTTTATCTGAAATCTAATCTTTTGTAACATTATAAATGTCTTTACTGCCACTTTTGATTGATTTAATGCATCCTTGCTGAATAAAAGTATTAATTTCTTTCATTTCTTTTCAAAAAAATAAAAATAAAAATTCTTACTGACCCCCTTTTGAACTTTCTATTCATCAAGGAATCCTGAAAAAAAAAAGTACACAACTGTTTTCAACATTGAAAATAATCATAAATGTTTATTGAGCAGCAGATCAGCATATTAGAATGATTTCTGAAGGATCATGTGACACTGAAGACTGGAGTAACGATGCTGAAAATTCAGCTTTGCATCACAGGAATAAATTACTTTGTCAAATATATTTAAATAGTACACAGTTATTTTAAATTGTAATAATATTTCACAATATTACTGTTTTTTACTGTATTTTTAATTATTCAAATGTAGCCTTGGTGAGCAGACGAAACTTCTTTTAAAAACATTAAAAATCTTAGTGGTTCCAAACTTTTGGACTGTACTGTATATATATATATATATGTATATATATATATATATATATATATATATATATAGTTTTTGACATTTTTATATATTTTTAATGTCTATATATTTTTTCATTAATTATTTCAGGTTTAGTTTTAGTTATTTTCCTAACTGGTAAAATAAGTTTAATTTTTTAAATATTTTATTTCAGTTAATGTTTATTGTTCAAGCAAAAAAAAAAAAAAAAAAAAAGGTTATCATAATGGAAAATAAATATCTTGGTTTTTTTTTGCCTATTTTAAAGTGCAACGATTCAAATTATAAATGTTTTTTTATTAATCAAACAACCAGACCAAAATGCAGACTTTGGTGTAAGAACATCTTTATTGGGTATGTAAGCATTAATTCCAATTCAGAATCCACATATGTAACCAAATACGGAAAACTGACACAGAGAACAACGAAACGGAGGACGTGTTCAGAGAAAAAACAACCTGATTATGATGAAGCCGACAGAGATGAATTTACTGAGCCTTGAATTTGACAGTTGATTTTTCACAAACAGGATTGGCAGAGCAATGAGGTAATCAGAATCCCAACCTTCTGACATGGAACGTTCACATGTTTTAAAATTCATCTTAGAACCTTAGAAATAATATAGAACACAGTCCTGGTACAGTACGACTTTAGATTATTATTATTATTATTATTATAGACAAAAATAAACAGGATAGAAAAATAAAAACAGATCGAAAAAAGCAATATATTGTTCTCTGGAACCCCAAATTTACACATAAAATAAATCTATCAACCATAAGAGCAGTTGGCATAATTAAGTTATCTGGAGAGAAACTCTGTCACAACAGAGAATTTGGTTAAAAAGCGCGTTTGTAAAATTTAAATAACATTAAATTAAGCAAAAGGGACTCACTGTATACATCAAAGCCTGCAGAATTATACACACGTCATGAAGAATAAAGGAACAAAAAGCTTCGAACAGAACATCACTGCCGTTTCCTTGTTGTAGGGAACGCAAACATATCGTTCACGAGATTGCGACCATTAATTTGCATACGATAATACACTTTCTGATGACAATTAATAACGTAAAGCTACGGAAATGTGTTCCCTTACAAAAGCCATTAGTTGACGTTTCAGCAAGTGAGGTGAAAGTAGCCTACAAAACTGTTGTGTACCACAGAGGAAAGCACAAGCTTATCGCATAATGCAAATGTATTTTGCCTTTTCTGAGCACCTTTAAAGTACACAAAATTCACACTGACATCATAATTCAGAGTAACGCGGGCACTAAACAAAAGCATCAACATTTTTAGGATCCACTTTTAAAACGGCTTCAAATTAGCACCATTGTTAGCGAGACAAACCTTTAAGGCCCGTTCACACCAGCGGACGACATCGTTCCGTTTATAAGCGCGCGCTACTGTTATGTCGTCTGCCGCTTTAACTGCTCGCGCTCTTAAAGCAGAATGGATTCTGATTGGCTGTCGATGTTTTTGTCGTTCATCAGCTGAAAAAGTGATTTGAACGATATCGTTTCTCTGTGCCATTATAGTGCGTAATAGTTGTGGTGTGGACTCTGCAATTCTTTTATATTTAAAACGATGTGTTTATCGTTATCGTTGTCGTCGTTGGTGTGAACAGGCCTTTCATGAGTGAATCTCACGAAACCTGTCAAAAACATTTTTTCCAAGTCATATTTTACCCCGAAATCAAAAGAAAGCAATAAACTGCTGACATTTTGAGTTTGAGAGTATGCCTTTGTCAAAAGTTTGAAAGTTGAATTAAGTTAAAGGGTTAGTTCGCCCAAAAAATAAAAATTCTGTCATTAATTACTCACCCTCATGTCGTTCCACACCCGTAAGACCTTCATCTTCAACTTCAACGTTCATCTTCAGAACACAAATTAAGGTATTTTTGATAAAATCCGATGGTTCAGTGAGGCCTGCATTACCAGCGAGAAAATTAACATTTTCAGATGCTCACAAAGGCACTAAAGACGTATTTAAAACAGTTCATGCGACTACAGTGGTTCAACCTTAATGTTATGAAGTGACGAAAATACATTTTGTGCGCAAAAACAAAATAACGACTTTATATCTAGTGATGGGCGATTTCAAAACACTGCTTCATGAAGCTTCGAAGCTTTACGAATCTTTTGTTTCAAATCAGTGGTTCGGGGCACGTATCACACTGCCAAACTCACGTGAACCATTGAAATTTCGAAACACTTATGACGTAACGAAGTCTCGTTTACTGAAATCACATGACTTTGGCAGTTTGATACACGCTCCGAACCACTGATTCAAGACAAAAGATTCGTAAATCTTCGAAGCTTCATGAAGCAGTGTTTTGAAATCACTGGATATTGTTGATAAAGACACTATTTTGTTTTGTTTCTTGGCGCACAAAAAGTATTCTCGACGCTTCGTAACATTAAGGTTGAACCATTTTAGTCACATGAACTGTTTAAAATACATCTTTAGTAGCTTTCTGGGCATTGAGTCATCTGATGTCATCAAAAATATCTTAATTTGTGTTCCGAAGATGAATGTTGAAGTTGAAGATGAAGGTCTTACGGGTTTGGAACGACATGAGGATGAGTAATTAATGACAGAATTTTTATTTTTGGGCGAACTTACCCTTTAATACAGAAATACTCAATGCTGTAAAGTTTCAGCAATTCAACATTTCTGTAATGATAATCAAAGCAAATAATACAAAAATATTATAATATAATAATACCAAAGTAACTACAAAGAGGTGCATTATGTCCGTATGCATTACGGTAAAGAAAATTTCCGTAAAAATGTGCTTGTCACAAAAATGTCACAATGCAAATATTAAAATATGCTTTCTTTTTCTTTTTGGGTGAAATATGACCCAGGCGTTTTCATCAGGGATTCCCCCTTATAAACTCCTTTGAAATAGACACACCTATTTCATTGAGAAACGCCCACTTAAAGTGACAGGCACACCTCAGGCACATGTGTTGATATTCACAGGTGTGTCTGTAAGTTTGAAAGAAACATGCACCTTCACTTGTTTACTGATCCGTCACATAAACACACACACACACACACACACACACACATTGACGGTCACTTCCAAAACTCATTCACACAAACACACACACTTCCCTGTCTGATGGAGTGTTAAAATGACACGAATGAATGACAACACCCCTGAAAAACTTTCCTCATTGAGACGCACACTTAATATATAATCAATTATCATTTTTTCTTCATTTTCCTATTGCACTTTAGCATTTCTTTTTTTTACATGTGACAAAATTACCATATAAAAGATCAGATAAACAATAAGTGTATATGTACATATAATACCTCTCATTGATCTTAATTCATCTCTTCAATAAACTGTTGATTTTTTATTATAAAAGTACAAGTATTATAATAACTTATTATTATTAATAATAATTTGAAAGAGCAAGCAAAAGAAAATGAGCACCAAAGAAACAGGCTGAGGCAGAAAGAGAAGAAGAGAGAAAGACAGAGACAGAGGCTGTTTCTCCGCCCCTGGATGTCCTGAGTGTTCGTCCCTGCGAGATGATTGGCTTGTTTTCTAGAGGAATCAAATCTGATTGGACATCCATGGCTGGTAGGGGCGGGATTTCCTTTAGACTGTAGGAGTCTCAATGCTATGTCCCCCAAAGCCCCGCCCACACCACCTCTTTCTGTTTCTGCAGTCCAATCAGTGGCTGAATACTGAAGGGGGCGGGCTGTGGGCGGGTCGGTGTGTGTTTGAGGAGCGCACACTCTCACAATCTCTCACACACACTATAGGAAGCACACGGGTCCGACTTCTAGGTGAAAGCGCGACGAGGACGTTGTCTTCGGTAGGTTGCTTATGCGTACGACAGGAAGTAAGGTGGGGTCCGACACCCGGAACAGGAAGTCAGCATGTTGCCAGCGCCCGTTCAGTTGCTATCAATAAAAAAACTTAATCAGTGATGCATCATGCATACAAAAGTGACAAAAGTCAATCAGAAATGAAACTGCAACACAGTATTAAAATGGTTTTCAATAAAGAAAATAAATCTATGGGAAAAAAAAGATGTTTAAATTTAAGTATTAAAATTAACAAAACTAAACCTGAAATAAAAATAAATTGAAGAAAAATTTAATAATAACTAATAAACTAATAATAATGACAATCAAAACAAAATTAATAAAACTTTTTAAAATGAAATAAAAGCAAATGAAATAAAATTTTAAAATGAAATAAAAGCTAATTCAAAATATTAATAAATAGTATATAAATAATACTAAAATAAAACTGGACTAAACCTGTGCTGCTATTTAAATTTATTTTGTAAAAAAAAAATATATTTTTCGTTGAGATATCATTTTTATAAGATATATTATAATAATTATTATTATTATATCAAGAACCCTCAAAATGACCTGCAAGTCACATTGTGTGTAACAAACCATTTTTCTTTTTTCTATTTTTGTTTGCATTTTTGCAATGCAATAAATGCATTATTAAAATTTACGTCAATTTAAAATTTAAATGTTTATTATTTTGGATAATCAAGTAAATTAAATGCTTAAATGAAAACCCCTTCATATCATTTCATTATTTTTTATTTTGATCTTGTTGGATGCAGATCAAAAGATTTGACTATTCATAATTATTTATTTATTTAAAAATTGGAGCTTTTAGTTATATGTACAATATTAATTCTGTACATTTGCATTTGTTTTTTTTAATTATGTATGGATTTTTTTGGTGATACTTTGGTAATTTTCTTTGCACATGATGCTGTGGATGCGGTTGCTAAGGTTGCTTACAGCACTCATTAATTAGAGAGAGATTGTAGAAGGGCACACTCACCCAGCAGGAGTCTGCTAACACGTCCGGCTCCAGCGTCTCTCCGCTCCACGCATGGAACCGAACAGCATTCTGGGAAGGGGGCTGGGTGGGGGTGTGGCTCCAGATTGTCACGTTCAGGCAGTGGATAGTGATTCGTTGCTCCGCTCCGGCACTCAGCAGGTGCAGGAAGTTCATTTGGACGCGTCCGACACTGAACTCCAGCTGCAACCAGCAATATTAACACTTGTAAAATTAGATTATGATGTTTCTTTTCTAAACATATCCTCCCTAGATACAAGGATCAGCATTAATCAAATAAAAAACAGTGAAAATAATGCCAATGATCTGGAAGCTGAATGTTACAGACCTTAGCTGTGGTGATGGGCCTGAGGCAGGTGCGTCCACCACCGGTGAAATTGCACATCACTTCTATAGAGTCTGAGGAGCAGCCCAGGTTTGGGTCGATCCAATAAGTGCCTGAAGAATCCAGGACACAAATATTTCAGCAAAAATGAAACGTTGAAATTAAAATTATTACAGCTGTTTAATAGGGGTGTGATGAGATTAAAATGTGACGTGAAAAGCAGACTCGTGACGGAGCGTGAGGGTGAAATTAGGATATAATCAGCCACCGCTACATTTACATTACGCCTCCACTGTCATTTTGCTTTTATTTTTTATAAAAATAAAAACCATTTAATTCAGTTTGATAACGGTCGCTTCAATTCCATCCAGCTCATCGAACACGAGCAGCAGTGTCCTATGTAGTGCAGCAGGAATCAAGAGTTCACTGATCATGTGACGAGATGACTGACAAGACCATGGCGTCGCACAACAGAGCCTAAAGGGGGTCGCACACCGGACGCGAAGCTCAGCGCCGCAACACGTCTTTAAAATTCGAACGCATTGTTTTCTATGAGTGTACGCACATTGAGCTTCGCATCCTGTGTGCGAGCCCCTTAAGCGTCTGATAAATGTCTTATTTTCGAAAGTAAAATGCAAGCATGCATTCAAATGCGATTTCAATTCCCTGATGCATGCAAATATCTCTCAATGTGAAAGCCATCTTAGGCTGGGCTGTGTAGTTATGACCATCTCTTAGCTCTGTATCATGCTTGAAGAAAAATTTGGTCTCTATTTGCACTTTGTTTATTGAGAGAGTACTTTGATTATGGTTGCACTTATTGTTTGCACTTAATAAGAGAAAACTGTTATTCATTTTTATTTATACTGTTAAAGGAGTTCAGTTAGGAGGTCAAAAGTTGTAGAAGCTCATAAATCATGTGCAGTTCTAAGGTTGAGACTCATGTGAAATCATACAGGAAAGAAGCCAGTCAGTCGAGTTTACAGTGCTTGAGTATTGTTATTGTCATTTACTGCATGCTATAATACTCAGATATTCAGAAAGTAGAACTGAAATGACATTCATTACAAGATGATTAGTTAAAACATTTCAAACACACCTGCAGACTATTTTTCTATTCACATATTTCGTCATTGAGGATTTCTTAAAAATACTGTGTAAAAATCTTGTCTTGTCTCGTTCTCGTGAACTCAATCTCGTGAGCTAACTGTCTCGTCACACCCCTACTATTTACAGATGATATTGGTGGTATTTAGCCCAGAATATTCCTTCAGGTTCAAAACACACCATCGTAAAGCGTGTCCCGGCAGACGTGCAGGTCCTTGCAGAGTCGAGCAGGATGATCTCGTGTGCCCAGCGGGTTCTTCAGACTGTGGACCAGAGAGCTCAGGTAATGGAGCGTCCGCAGGATCTCTGGAGCCTGATCCAACATAGGCATGTCCATCAGACCCCGACCCTGAGAGAACAACGAGACAGTCTTTAAAACACCATATAAACACCCAATCATCATAAACCACAGTGCGACATGCAAAATAAACAGGCCATGTCTTTAGTGTCTGTGTGTGTGTGTGTTTGAATGATCTCACTTCTATTTTCTGTGTCTCCCTAAAAACTGGCTGAGCCACTCCAAGACCAAAATCTTGTTTCTACAACATACATGCACACAAGCAAACTTAATAACGCAGTTTTACAGAACATAGCACTGAATGAATGAATGAATAAACAAACAAACTAAATAAAAAGTTAGCGAAAATTCTTACCAAAGCCGGTGGGATTCCCAGCGGACCCTGTAGAGAATCGAATAATAAAACTATAATCATAACCGTACATGAATTATACTGATAATATTAAAATATAGTAGAGATTGGCATGTATGCATGTGTGTATGGGAGCACAAAATTGTTTGTATAATATGTATAAACTTCTGGTTGGGGATATTTGTGGACACCCTCAATTTAAAAACAATAGTTTTATTAGAATTTTAATAATGCAAAGTTTTCTGGGTTAGTCATTATAATTAGACATAAAAACAATAGATATCTCTGGCAGGTCCTAAAAAGCGTAATTAAATATTCTGAAAGCATCTATTAGAAGTGTTAAAGAAAGAAGCGGGTGTTTTACCGGAAGTCCAGGAGGACCACGCGGTCCAGGAGCACCCTGGAAAAACACAAATAACCACGTTAGAAACAGACAAGCGGCTTTGAAATAAACACAAGCCGTGAACAATGGGAAATGACAATGTCTGTGATCGTAAAGACTCACTCGAGGTCCCTGAACACCCTGTAAGGAAAAAAAAGAGAGAGTGTTTATGAGAAACCTGTAAGATCTACTGTCGTATCAAGATCTGAAGAGAAAGAGTGAATTCATCTCTTCTCACCATTTCTCCTTTGTTGCCAGTATCTCCTCTGGTGCCCTATAGAATGTGAGAACAGAGGTCAGCTGAGGGTCAGAGAGCAGATATGACCACATTGTTCACTACAGTAGTGTGTATATACTCACTGGACTACCGATAGGGCCAATCACACCGACAGGTCCAGCTAAACCCCCTCTACCCTGAAACCAACATGTAAATATTACAACACAAGCACTATAATATGTGTATGTATACATAGAGGTTGTGTGTGTGTGTGTGCGCTCACCATGCTGCCCTGGGGCCCTTTAGGCCCCTGGATGCCCTTCGGTCCAAAGTCTCCTGGAGGCCCCTGAATAAACGACCCAAACATCAAGCCCACATAAACAAACATACAAATACACAGCTGTGGCTAACCAATTAATGCTAATGTGTGTGTTGTATATATTGAAGAGCACTAGAGCATTTATGAAGTGGAAAATTCAGTGGCCACAAACACCATGAAAACATGTGGCTATTTATCACTGACAAGTGTTTATGTGGCTACCATTGGTGGTCCTTAATTTTTTCCATAACTCTAGTTCATGAAGTTAAACCAGAAGCATGAATGAATCTGAATGAATTAGACTGGCACAGTAACACCACAACTACACACGCTTATCCTGTTTTATGAGCTCAGGGCTGTGGGTTCGTCTTGCTCCTTAACAAAAATACACCTCAGTGTTTGTGTGAATTATGGCGCTCTTTGAGCCTGTGGATGAAAACATGTTTCCCAAAGGAAGGAACTCTTTCAGAAATTATAAATCTCATCTCTGTTTGTTTCTCTTGGGCAGACACACATGGAAGATCACATTTCTGTTTTTCACCAAGAAGAACACTTTAAATCAGATACCTGGCAATGGGTGAAAAAACTCACCTTTGGTCCAAACATTCCCAGTATCCCTGGAAAGCCGGGTTCCCCGATGTCACCCTAAATCAAAGATTACTATTAATGTTTTGTTCCAAAATGAACTCTGGGTCTTTTGTAGTTAGTTGGGGAGTTCACAGTGAAGCATAACAGTTTTTATGGCACATCTTTGTGTGTTTTTGTCTGGGTGTAGTACTCACTGGTTGGCCCTTAGGACCCCGGTCTCCCTGAGGTCCAGGAAGACCCATTCCTCCCTTAAAACCTCTCTTTCCTGAAGGGCCTGGGTGACCAGGAAGGCCCCTCTCACCCTATTCATGCACACATATAACAAATGCATACATGAAAACGACCCAGTCGAGATATATAAATATATACTACAGTTCAACAGTTCAACAGTCAGTAAATTTTTTTTTTTTTTGAAAGATTATTTTTATTCAACAAGGATGCATTAAATTGATCAAAAGTGAAAGTAAAGACATTTATAATGTTACAAAAGATTTCTATTTTAAATAAATGCTCTTTTGAACTCTCTATTCATAAAAGAATCCTGGGGGCAAAGGGGTTTCCACAAAAATATGAAGCAGCAAAGCTGATTTCAACATTTCTTGAGCAGCAAATATTAAAGGATCATGTGACACTGAAGACTGGAGTAATGATGCTGAAAATTCAGCTTTGACCACAGGAATAAATCAAATTGTAAAATATATTCACATAGAAAACAGATATTTTAAAATGTAATAATATTTCACAATAATACTGTTTTTACTGCATTTTTTTAATCAAAGAAATGCAGCATTGGTGAGCAGAAGAGATTCTTTCAAAAGCAAAAAAAAAAAAAAAATCTTACTGACCCCAAACATTAGTACGGTAGTGTAAATATAAATATAAATCATAATTATTGTGTTAAAATGTTATTCTCTGACCTTTGGACCAAATGATCCCTGTGGGCCTGGTAAACCGATAACGCCAACCTTCCCAGGTGCACCGGGTTTACCAGGCAAACCAAACTCGCCATCATCTCCCTGATCACCCTAAACAAAAAGAGAAAGATGCATGTAATAACCCTGTTCAGACTGATCAGAGATCAGGAATCACAGGTCTCATGATGAATTCTTACTGGTATTCCTCTGCTTCCATCTTTCCCTGGCAGTCCATCCATGCCAGGAACGCCCTCCTGTCCTTCTCGACCCACAGTCCCTCTTGGGCCGGGCAACCCAACAACACCCTGATGAGAACAGAGAGAAGGCTGGGCATTTAGTCTGTCATTAAGTAAAAAAGGAAAGAGGTTTAAACAAATGTACTTGTGGTGAAGTATATTACTATGAGAATACAGTACAAAAACAGTACAAACATTTTAGGGTCATATTTCAACCCTAAATCAATTAAAAATAATTATAATTATTAACTAATAATGATCTAATTAATATATAAATACATTTTAATTAATAATATCAATTCATTAAAAAACGATAAATATATACTATACTGTAACTATATATATATATATATATATATATATATATATATATATATATATATATATATATATATATATATATATATATATATAGCAGGAGGAAAATTAACTCTTTTCTGGATCATTAAGATTTTTCTATTCTCATTACTGTAAAATGAATATTTCAGGAGTAAATATTAAATATTACAACTGCAATTATATATCATAGTATTTTTGCATGCTGTATGACTTTTTAGAGCTGATTTTAATCAAAGACTATAGAATAACACAAGACGTGTCACTCGTATTGTTTTGAATGGGAGAAAGTGTAACGCACAATATGGCGGAATAAGTCTCGCCTTCTAAAGCCAAGAGCCAATCGCCGACTGGTAAAGTCATCGCGTCACCTCAGCGGCCGTTAGAATCACCGGTTTCTATAGAAACAGTCAGACACATGCCTCCGAAGAGACGCGCATTTAGGTCTGCGCATGCGCATTAGCTTGATCCAGCCTGAAAAAATACAGTTTTTTTTGTCATGATTCGACCGTTTAGAAACTAAATTTATGAGTTGGTTGTTGTTAGATTTCATTGGTGATTTCAAATATGAAATTTAATTGTAAGGTTGGCGAACAGTTTTGGAGAATCTGATGTTTCCCCATTCAAAGAGATAGGAGCTGCATGATGCCCAGGATGCCCGAGAGGCGTTTCAAAGATGGCCGCCGAGTGAAATGACTTGTCTTAAAGGGACTTTGTTTTAATAAAACAAAAATATTAGTAATGAGAATACATTTCTTTTTGTATTACAGTAATGACATTTGTGGGTTGCTTAATTTTAATGTTAAATTGTTATACACATTTATATTTATTCATTTGGCAGATACACAAATCAATTTAAAATTATAAGAATGAATTATATAAAAATAATATATAAATAATGATCTGTTTAATATATAAATACATTTTAATTAATAATATAATACAATAATTAATTCATAAAATTGTATATATATATATATATATGTGTGTGTGTGTGTGTGTGTGTGTTCTCACAAGTAATCAAAATTATGCAAATCAAATAAATTAATACATATTATATATTGCACGATAAAAAATATTAATAATGAGATTACATTTCTTTTCGTATATTTATTAATTTGGCAGCTAAATCAATTTAAAAAATAATTATATAAATTATATGAATTATATAAGAATTAATTAAATAAAAATTATGAATGATATAGGTAATATACAATACATCAATAATTCTATGATTTATATATAAATAATATATGTATTTTAATCAATAATATAATTAATAAATTATATATCAGAGTTACCATTATGGAAATTAAATAAATATTATTACATATTGCATAAAGAAAATTAAGTCTGTTTAGGAGCATTAAAATGTTTCTATTCTGATAACTGTAATATGATGATTACTAGATTAAATATTTAAAATCTTAAAGTACAATTTTAAGCATACATCATTCGCCTTATTAAAATTGTGCTTCAAGCATGAAAGAGTTCCTCTTACTGGTGACCCTCTGCTGCCACGCTCCCCCTGAAGACCCTGTTTACCCTTCTGACCCTGAAAGTGATAGAGAATAACAAAGCATGTGAGAAAAAGAAGTAATGCCAAGGAGAAAACCACAGACACAGAATTAATCATATACAGCATGAACGTACACACACACATCTAACCCGTATTGCTGAAGTATGTGACAAGGCTCTGATTTCTACCACATGTTGTTTACGGCTGCTATTCCAAACCATAAGTAATGAAATCTGAATTTTCTACAAAACATACACACACACATACGAGCTGCAAGCATAGCATTACCTGTTCTCCTTTGGATCCCTTGGGGCCTTGTATTCCACGTGGACCAGGATTACCCTAAAAATGCATTAAAAGAAACAAAAGAAAAGGTGTTTGTGTGTATGTTTTAGTGCGGGCACATCTGTAATCATGATCTGATGTCATATTATACGCACAGGTAGTCCAGGAGCACCGGGTTTGCCTCGAAAACCATCAACACCTTGCTGACCCTGCGCATACAAACAAAATTATTCTTAATTACAATAAACCAAAAAATAATACATAACAAAACTAAATTATATATGGAAATGTAATAAATTAATAATTTATTTTAATTTATTAATAATACATAAAATTAAAAAGAACTAAATTTTTCTGAAGAAAATTTGAAGAGTGGTGCTTGCTCATGCAATTATTGCAGACCAATACGCCTAAAGTATGTGCAATATTTATAATAATAATGATGCTTTCCTTAGCAATCGTTACTAATAATACTGTATATATTCTCTGACCAAAGTTCTGCAATTTATCTATTAAAACGCATACATCTCTACTCAAACCATATTTTTGCTGGGGGATATTATCTTCTAACGTGAACCTAAATCAAAACCGCCTTGAAACGGTCTTCATCGTAATGTAATCTATAACATATTTTTTATGTTTAGCCGATTATCATATAAAACACCTTTTAATCTCAGTTGGCAGTTTTTAATCGATTGTAGGAAATGGTCACATGTTGGTGTGCACCGACGACACGCAAGTCAATTAGCTAATGCGCTTCATATGCAGTAGGACAATAGCATGCTTTCTGGGTAGCTGTGTTTATCTCACCACGTATCCTGGATCTCCCGGTTCGCCCCTGTCTCCTCGCTTTCCAATTGGACCCTGAAAATACACAAACACATGCATGATGTAGTAAATATCGCTATTGAAATAAGAGGAAATCACAGACAGATATAAAAATGAAAATAAGAGAGACTCACTCTGAGTCCTGGTGGACCTGTAGGACCCTCCACCTTCCCATCATCCCCCTGTTCGCCCTAGAATATTACATAATGCAAAACATCAGATGATTATAGAAAACTGATTCAAATGAGTGAGTGTTTATATAAATGGTCAATATTTAAAAATATGGTAACACTTTAGAACAAGGTTTCATTTGAGAGCGTATTGTAAATAAAATAAGGATGGGAAAAAATTGATAAAAATGTTGAATGTTGAAAAATGATCCCCAGGTAAAAATCACATTCCAGGGGGTAAAATCTGCATTTTTGGCAGGGTTCCCATGATAAAATTTGCATTCCAGGGGCTAAATATCAGGTTATTCTGGGTCGCTTCACCCGTGGACATGAAAAACAACCCGCGGCAATAGTGTAAAAGTAGCCTAAATCCATGGGAAAACCGCGGACTTGGCAACACTGATTCAGGATGACATAACTGTGCAGGTCACAAGTATGAAAATTTTTGAACAAAATGAGTGATGAATACATTTTACCTTTTCACCCTTTGGTCCCGGGGGTCCTATTGAACCTTGAGGTCCCTTGTGACCCTGTAGAGAAAGAAAAAGCTTTTAAGCACCATTCCAGTATCAGAATTGAGTTGATCAATCTGTGCGCTGATATGGAAATAAATAATTTGTAATATGCTAATAAGATCATGTGATGATATTTGTGCTTGTTTCCTGTACTCACTTCATATCCGGATATGCCCGGATCACCCTGCAGCCCCATACGCCCTGGAGCGCCCTGAGACACAGGGACAAACAAGATGAGAGTTTTCTTGTGCAGGTTAAATGCTAAGCGAGTTGGACGTATTGCTAAACCTAAACGTAATAATAACAGATGTAACTGTTTACCACATGTCCGATGGTTCCTCGCGAGCCCTTTGGTCCGGTGGTTCCGATTGGTCCGATCTTTCCCATGGTTCCTGTCTCTCCCAGGTGACCGATGTTACCTTTGGCACCCTGTAGGTAACGTGAAAGTGCAGTCAATATGGCTACTGTGTTCGATAAATTAAAGATAAATAACATCAACCAAACAAAATGGTATCTTGAACTCTAATCAATCCCTCCAGAAAAACGCGATTATGCGATCGCCTGATTTAATGCATAATCAGTCTGCATATTTATGCGGGGATCGCATTTTTTCAAATATGCCGCACTTTCGCCGCATAAATTGCCGATTTCAGCAAGCAAAATATGCGGGGCTAGCATGATTTCATATTCATAGTCACATATATCTTAGCAGAAAGTTGAAAAATGTTGCGTTTACTTCACACAAGTAAAGCGCCATTATTTTCCCCCTATTGCCATGGGAACCTTATGAAGTGACGTAATTACGCGACGTGATCATCATCAGCAAACCCCGCGGTGAAACCATGATGAAGCACGCAAATCATGCAAAGCAGTTTCCCGTGTGTTACATGACAGTGGGGGCAAATTATTTTTTATTATTATTATTTTCAATTAAGGTCTGAAATAAAACAGAATGAGAAGTTAAATATTCTGTGATTTAGTATGCTTGCTTATCATAGGAATTAGGAAGTAATAAGAAATGACTCTTTACATTAAGGTAGTAGTCTAGTGAGAACAGGGTGTTGGGGAAAACAGCGTTTTTTCTCTTTTTCATCAACCGCAGTTTTTGCAAGTTCCCGCAATTTTTTTTTTTTTTTAAATTGCAAAAATATCCTGCATATTCCATCGCATTTTTTAAGAAAACATGACGCGAAAGCAAGGATTTTTGCCCGCAACAATCACAAAAAAAAAACACGTTTTTCTGGAGGGACTGTCTAATGTCTTACCTTAAACCCTGGTTTCCCTCTCTCGCCATTTTTACCAGGTTTTCCTTCAGGACCCTAAAACACACATGCAAAAAATAAGTAAAAAAACAAAAACAACTCCACTGTCATTTCACAAATACAGATGATCGACAGTGTTGTTATTGTTAACTAAAAACTATTAACATAAATAAAGCCGAAATAAAAAATTATATTTACACAGAAAACAACAATATTAATGAATCTACATTCCTTTTTTTCTATTTGAAATAAACTAAGTTTAAGTTGAAGTACTTAAATTACTAAAACTAAATTAAAATAAAGCTAAAGAGAAATATAAAAAAGCTAACAAAAATGACAAAAGCACATGAAAAATACTAAAATGAAAATGAAAACTGAAAATATATTAAAAAAGCTATTAATAAATATTAGAATTGTATATAATTAATACTGAACAACAAACTTTCTGAGTGGTTTAAGTTCTGTTGGTAATTTTCAGGCTTTAATCTGTTGAGATTTTAAAGAGTAATTAATAGAACAGAAAAACAAAAGTTTCACCATTAAAAGTCATGTCCCAAACACACAATTACAATGTTCTCAATGTCTATAATTTTATGTAGCTTATATGACAGACTTGTGCTTCACGTTGCACTTAACTGTATTTTCCTTTTTGAAGTGATTTCATTCATTTTTCAAGCAATTAAAAACCATCATGGTGAACAGTGCACATCTGAAGTGTCTCAGCTGAAGGAAATAAACCATTATTTATCGGCTTTAATATATCGGCCAAATTTTCTTATCTGGCCGATAATGATAATATTAAAAATGAACATACAGTACAGTCCAAAAGTTTGGAACCACTAAGATTTTTAATGTTTTTAAAAGAAGTTTCGTCTGCTCACCAAGGCTACATTTATTTAATTAAAAATACAGTAAAAACAGTAATATTGTGAAATATTATTACAATTTAAAATAACTGTGTACTATTTAAATATATTTGACAAAGTAATTTATTCCTGTGATGCAAAGCTGAATTTTCAGCATCATTACTCCAGTCTTCAGTGTCACATGATCCTTCAGAAATCATTCTAATATGCTGATTTGCTGCTCAAGAAACATTTAATGTGTACAATTGTACAAAATATTTGTATTTGATGAATGATTATTTGATGAATAGAAAGTTCAAAAGAACAGTGTTTATGATGCTGAAAATTCAGCTTTGCCATCACAGGAATAAATTACTTTGTGAAATATATTCAAATAGAAAACAGTTATTTTAAATTGTAATAATATTTCACAATATTACTGTTTTTACTGTATTTTTAATTAAATAAATGTAGCCTTGGTGAGCAGACGAAACTTCTTTTAAAAACATTAAAAATCTTAGTGGTTCCAAACTTTTGGACTGTACTGTATATTGGCCGATATATATTGTACATCCTTAATCATAATGCAAGCACTTATCTGGTTCACTGTTGCTATGGTTCACTACCAGATTTTAAAAAATGTATATTATTCCTAAATATACTAAATTCCAAAAGGGTGGGTGGTTTCACAGCAATGCAATAGAAGAGCCATTTTTTGGTTCCCCAAAGAACCTTTCAGTGAACATTTCTTAGAAGAAACATTTTTTCTTAGTGTGAAGAACATTTTTTAATCTAAAGAACCTTTTCCACTATAAAGAACCTTTTGTACAATGGAAGCATTCCATGGATGTTATTCTTAATGGAACCATCAATGCCAATAAATAAGTTTTATTTTTAAGAGCGCATTAAAACTGGTTTGCATATGTACTTTTTAAGACTGCTATTTCAGGCCATTATGATGGGGGGCAGTCAATCCCAGTCGCCCCTTAATTTACACTCTTGTGTTGTTCACAAACTGAGAACACTATATGAGATATGTGTTTTGAAGTATGCAGCAAAATATGAATGTGATATTGTGTGTGCATAACTGCATCACTCACTCTGACGCCAGTAAGCCCAGGGTCGCCCGGTGGCCCTTCTTTCCCCTTGATTCCAGGGTCACCTCTGACACCCTGCTCGCCCTCTCCGCCCATGTCACCTTTTTCACCCTGTTCAAAAAAAAAAAACAAGGATAAAATTGAAGGTTTCTTTCTTCAGCTTTAAATCATGTATATCTGAAACATAACTGTAATTTTATTTACCTTCGCGCCATCAGGGCCGGCTGGACCAGCCTCTCCTTCTAAACCTGGTTCTCCCTGTATCAAACAAACAAAAACTCATCCTTGACAACTTGAATATTGTTTTTGCACATTTATAAAAATCAAATCAATGTTTCACAGATTGAACACACACCCTTGTTCCGATAAGTCCAGCTGCCCCAGCGTTCCCTGCAGGCCCGAGTGACCCCTATGCAAACAATGAAAAGACATAACAAGAGTCCAAAAACACAGGCTGTTTTATTCTTTCCAGCAAGTTTACGTTCTTTTTATTTAATTACACGAGTCCAGTTAGCCAAACAGCAGTTATGCCCAATGACGTGTGACTGCGTCAGGCAGCGCTGCCAAGCTCAGACTGACATTATCTAACTTTAACAATTCAAATATAGTCATACAGTTCCTCTTCAGACTGTGATTGCGACACACATGCTGCGCTACTCATTACAGCAGCTCAATGGGGCCTTGAAATGCCAAAGAAAAGCAGATTTAGCAACAGCTATTTAGCGCTGCATAACAGCACATCAAGCAAGAAAATTATGGGAAACGGGTTAACACTAATTTCAGGCTCTTTTCAGGAATAGGATACAAAATAGGGCCAACAGCTCTTAAAAATGCAGGCTTTTTTCCCAACAAATGGTCAGTAAAAGGAGGAAATTGTTGATTAGCAATCTCCAGAAGTCAAGCTGAATGTTATATGAGTTGATATTTTCAATTTATTTTATAGTGTTGAGCAGAACGAATGCAATTTAAAAAGCTTTATTTGTTATTTTCTATTAATTTTCTCAATAAACATAAAAATGGACAAAAAATGACTACACGGTTGCTAAACTAAGCATATATATATATATATATATATATATATATATATATATATATATATATATATATATATATATATATGCGCATTCTGTGCAGTGAAGCCCGCAAATGTCCTTGTAATTCGCTTCAACCTTTCCAAACTTTATGAAAGATTATTTTACGGAATGTTCGAGTATATATATTTGATGGGGTTTATTACTTGAAGTTATACTTAATATTTAAAATTTTAAATATTTTTCCACATATATACTTTTTATATATATATATATATATATATATATATATATATATATATATATATATATATATATATATATATATATACACATATGTTGTATGGGCATACTTATGTTTATGCTATAGTACAAAACATGCTATAGTTTTGTTAAGTTTATGTTTATCTAACATTTAATTTTTCTCAAAACAAAAAACAGTGGATTTATGCCTGTTAATGCTTCTAAAGGTAATGTGACTCCAAAGTACAGTCTTTTCATGAAGTGCGCATACAATTTATCCCACCTTTTCTCCAGGTTCTCCTGGAAGTCCGGGATCGCCAACTTTTCCGGCAGGGCCCTGAGAGAAAGAAAAAGAGATTTTTCTATTTCTCTTTCTTTTTTGCTGACAATACAGACTAATTAATTAAATTAAACTACTTTCATTAATCAATTATAGTATGACTGTGTGTGTAAATGTGATTAATCACAGTAATCATTTGATCTCAGTATCAATCACAATCAAGGGAAATCAAAACAATCAGAAGCCACGGAAAAACTATAGATGTGTGTGTGTGTGTACGTGTGGAGTGAATTACCTTTGGCCCTGGATTTCCAGGGGGTCCGAGTGTTCCTGGGGGACCTGGAGGTCCCTTGTCCCAAACAAACAGTCATTTATCAGTAATACATACATACATACAAACACAATACAGACACTTCAATATTGCAATCTTCCATTATCTGAAGCCAAAATGTTAAACTGTGAAGCAGATGTGTGTGTGTGTGTGTGTGTGTGTGTGTGTGTGTGTGTACAATCTCACATCCACACCCTGGCAAAACTACTGCCAATCTTATTTACATTTAACAGCTATATAATCACAAACATTTAAACTACAAATGAGGGTTGAATGCCAAGAAAGACAAATTAGGTCATGAACTTGGTCATGTGAATAAGATAGTTTACTAAATAATACAGTTATTTATTATTAATGTTATTTTTATGCAACTGATCAAAAGAAAGACAAAAGATTATTCTATATATTTCAGGGCTGAATGAGACAAAAATACACAGCGTTCAAAACTCATCTTCTAGAGTTGCTCAACACCCAGAGGATGTAAAGTAGATTTCCAGCTCTCGGTTTACATAAAAAGACACTGGAAAATATGTTTCTGTGTGTTGAACTGCAATAAAGCATCACTCACTGGCTCCCCTGCGATTCCTTTGTCTCCTGTAGCCCCAGATGGCCCTTGAATCCCCTACAAAAACAGATCATTCAAAACTAAATGTATTGTTGAATTAATTAAATGATTATAATAGCAACAACTCTAATCAATTATTGATAAAACAATTCATGAATAAACAATAAGTTTACATATTAAAAAAATTAAAGGGTTAGTTCACTCAAAAATGAAAATTCTGTCATTAATTACTCACCCTCATGTCGTTCCACACCCGTAAGACCTTCGTTAATCTTCGGAACACAAATTAAGATATTTTAGTTGAAATCCAATGGCTCCGTGAGGCCTCTATAGGGAGCAATGACATTTCCTCTCTCAAGATCCATTAATGTACTAAAAACATATTTAAATCAGTTCATGTGAGTACAGTGGTTCAATATTAATATTATAAAGCGACGAGAATATTTTTGGAGCGCCAAAAAAACAAAATAACGACTTATTTAGTGATGGCCAATTTCAAAACACTGCTTCATGAAGATTCGGAGCATAAATGAATCAGTGTATCGAATCAGCTGTTGTCAGTGCCAAAGTCACGTGATTTCAGCCGTTGGCAGTTTGACACGTGATCTGAATCATGATTCGACACACTGATTCATCTGTGCTCCGAAGCTTCATGAAGCAGTGTTTTGAAATCGGCCATCACTAAATAAGTCGTTTTTTTTGGCGCTCCAAAAATATTCTCGTCGCTTTATAATATTAATATTGAACCACTGTACTCACATGAACTGATTTAAATATGTTTTTAGTACCTTTATGGATCTTGAGAGAGGAAATGTCATTGCTCCCTATGGAGGCCTCACGGAGCCAACGGATTTCAACTAAAATATCTTAATTTGTGTTTTGAAGATGAATGAAGGTCTTACGGGTGTGGAATGGCATGAGGGTGAGTAATAAATGACAGAATTTTTTGGGTGAACTAACCCTTTAACTGTTTACAATGCAGTATTATACTGTTGCTTTGATTATTATTTTTTAAATTTGATTGTTCAATTTTTTTCCCCTAATGTTTTTATCTTTTGACCTGTGACAAATGTAGCTGCATTCTATAATGTGCTATACAAATAACATATTATTATTAGATAAACATATTACATTTTAGAGGAACAGTCCTAAATACATGCAATAGATAACAATAACACAGAATATAAATTTCAATAAGAAACAAACCAGAAATCCCTTTGGCCCCGCGTCCCCAGACTCCCCGATCTTCCCCTGCAGAGAGATTGGACAGACACAGTGACTGTTACCATCAATCACAGATTGGAGAGACACAGCATCAGTTAGAGTAGAAACACAATCAGAGGTGTTTGAAGTAAGGGGTTTTTACCGCGTGTCCTGGGAAGCCAATTTTTCCAGGAGGACCATCAAGACCCTGTGAGAAGACATCAAATAATGTTAGATTCAAGAGTGTACAGCATTTATCTTTGGTCACTATAGATGACCTCTGGAGGATAGTGGCCTTTACCTTTTTGCCTTCGGTGCCGAGCTCACCTGGCACACCATCTGGACCTCTAGGACCCTAAAACAGGTGCAAAAAACATGAGCTCTTCTGAGATATTTCATACACTGATCTCCTCAGCTATGTCCAGTACACTAGCATGTAATATTACTTTTCAAGAATATTTTGGGAAGCAGTGTGCAGTACTGTAACACTACAGTTATCTAACAAATGTTTGCAGTTTTTCATTTTGTGAAATTATGGCAGTCCGATTAAATAATGAGTTAAGTGTTGATTTCAGCCACACTTGAAATGGAAAGTCAAGTTGCATTAATCATTTAATTTAAATTGTATTAAATTGACAAGAATGATTGCTCCCACAAATCACAGTGTAACGTGAATGAGACATTGTTAAAATATAATATGTCACAGTTTACTTTATTTTGCTATCCTCACTTACATAAATGAACTATAGTGTCCTGCACCCACTAGTAAAAATATACCAAAAATATCTGAATAATTTTTGGTTTGACTGTATATAGTGTTGTCAAATGATTAATCGCGATTAATCACATCCAAAATAAAAAGTTTGTGTTTACATATTATATGTACTGTGTTTATTATGTATATAGAAATACACACACATGCATGTATATATTTAACAAAAATATATTATATTTATATATAAAATATTTATATTTTGTAATATATATATTATTTATGTATTAATTATATTTATATATAAATATAAATATATAAATATACAAGTATACTTAAATATTTCTTAAATAAGTACATACATGCATCCAAACTTTTTGTTAGGATGCGATTAATCGTTTGACAGCACTATAAAAAATATAAACAGACAAAAATAAGAAATAAAGTTGAAACTAAAGTACTAAAATTACTAAAGCTGAAATAAAAATTAATTAAAGCTAAAAAGAAATATTTAACAAACAAAAATAATTATTAAACAATTATTATTGTTATATAATCATTAAAACTTAAAGAATAAATAAAATGAAAGCAGAAAATATAAAAATAAAAGCTAATCCAAAATATTAATAAAAACTATAGTAAACTATAGTATAGCATATAAATAATACTAAATAATGCAAAAATAACACTGAAAAGTTTGTAAGATTTGTAACTACTACAGAAAATACTCTCTTAATCATTATATTATTTACTCGTCTATTTATTATTAAACAGTAAATTAAAATATTTGAGCATAATCTAATCAATATTTATGAGCGAAGCCATATTGTGTTTAAATCCTGAAGTATATACTCAAACACTAGGGGGAGCTGTACTGTAGGCTTTACATATAAGGGATATGTTGCAGCAGTATATTGGGTCGTGCATGTAGGTCAATGTTTAAGAGGCTCTTGGGGTCTACACATGATGAAGAACTATGTTGCATCTGCCTGGGTGAACACAGAACATAAATGTCTCACACACACAGTTATGCTACACAATCCTAAACAAGTGAATCCTCCTTGCTTTCACAAACAGCGGTTTGGCTCGCCTATAAAACAGTTACGAATGAGATCTGAACACAAGGACTTCATCAAGAGACCAGACACACATTAGCTCCCACTCGAAGAATGCTGTGTGTGTGTGTGTGTGTGTGTGTGTGTACTGATAATTACACTAACTTATGGTGTGTGTGCCCAGCCAAAAAACTTCAGACTGTTGAAACAATATCATCACACAGTTTCTGCCAGCTGGCACACACTCTCTTTGTCTGTTTCTCTCTCTCTCACACACACACACACACACACACACACACACACACACACACACACACACACACACACACACACACAATGAAGCAGCTGAAGGAACTTTGTATGGTATGCTGGAATACCTCATATGGATTACTACTGTTATTAATATTGCTGACAAACCTGATAGACATCCATAAAACAGAGAAAATAAAGTGGCTCATTATCTTCTCAACACCTATTAATGCTGCAAAAGATGTCAGCAAGACATTCTGCAGGTTCCTTGTGTTGTTATCCGGTCTTCATTTGTAGGCCTCATATACATAGAAACATGCGGTGATAACTAAGCGTTTGGGAGTGGCTTTCTGATGCCATAATGACCTTGTCACAGAAAAGTCCATATTGCCAAGGAAATGAGGACAAATAGAACTTGCATATACAACAAAATAGGTCAGAATCACGGCCTAGCGTTTAGTAAGTTTGGATCTGGATTGCTTACCAAGGTGATACTACGCAATTGCAAATGTGATCTTAGGGGTTTTAGTATGTTGCTATGAAGTTGCTGGGGTGTTCTAGCTAGTTATTGACTCAAGTTCAAAGAGTCCACCCTCAAGTCTATGTTATTTTGCCCTCTTTATACGGGTCAGGTCTTTCCTTTAGTAAGTCTATATGACTTTTAAAGTCTTTTTAAATAAAAGAGATAAGTAATTGTTTTGGCCTTTTCTGCTTCTCGGTGACAGAGGCAGTGAAGGCAGGAAACAAAAATGGGGTTAAATGCATCAGTGAATCAATGAATCATCAAGACAACAAGTTGTGATTTACAGACTCAGCGAGGGGCTCTAACTAAGACCAGACAGCGGCACGGAGAAACTGAACTCTCCTAAGTTTGTTTCCATTGCATCTCTGTGCTCAGTTTTCTCTCCAGTAATTCATGTTGATTCTGTCGGTTAATTAAAAACATTTACAATGTGTGTTTGCATGGGTGTGAGCGAACACACAGTCTGTTTCTGTGATTGACACCTGACAATTAACACACATACATGAATTTACACAAAATCAATCTATCTATCTATCTATCTATCTATCTATCTATCTATCTATCTATCTATCTATCTATCTATCTATTTAACTAACAAACTAACTAGCTAAGAATATATGTATTTGATGACTAACTAGCCTATCAGATTAACTAACAAAGAATCTATCTATCAGATGGCTAACTAGGCTACCAGTTAAACTAACAAATTAACTAACTGACTAAGAATGTATCTATTAGATGACTAACTAGACTATCATTTTAACTAACTCACTAACCAACCAACCAACCAACCAACCAACCAACCAACTAACGACTTAACTAGCCAACCAGTTTAACTAACTAACCAACTAAGGACTTAACTAGCCTACCAGTTTAACTAAATAACTAACGACTTAACTAGCCTACCAGCTTAACTAACTAATTAACTAACTAACCAACCAACCAACCAACCAATTAACTATCGACTTAACTAGCCTCCCAGTTTGACTAACTGACTGATTAAGAATCTCTCTATCTATTAGATGACTAGCCTATCATTTTAACTAACTAACCAAATAACTAACTAACCAACCAACCAAGCAATGAGTTAACTAGCCTACCAGTTCAACTAAATAACCAACTAACGACTTAACCAGCTTACCAGTTTAACTAACTAAATAACCAACTAAAGACTTAACTAGCCTACCAGTTTAACTAACCAACCAACTAACCAAATAACGACTTAACTAGCCTACCAGTTTAACTAACTAACTAACTAACTGACTGACTGCCTGACTAGGAATCTATCTATTAGATGACTAGCCTATCATTTTAACTAACTAACTAACTAACTAACTAACTAATGACTTAACTAACCAGTTAAAATAACTTTAACAGAAAAAGTGTGGTGGTTAAAGCTCAAAACTGGTCACCAAAAGGCCTGTACTGTACCTGTACTGTTTTAACTAAAGACTTAACTAGCCTACCAGTTTAACTAACCAACCAACTAACCAAATAACGACTTACCTAGCCTACCAGTTTAACTAACTAACTAACTAACTAACTGACTGACTGCCTGACTAGGAATCTATCTATTAGATGACTAGCCTATCATTTTAACTAACTAACTAACTAACTAAACTAACTAACGACTTAACTAACCAGTTAAAGTAACTATAACAGAAAAAAGTGTGGTGGTTAAAGCTCAAAACTGGTCACCAAAAGGCCTGTACTGTACCTGTACTGTTTTACTTTAGATAAAAGACTGACTTGCACACACTTGCACACTTATGATGCCCAGATGTCTTACCCGTCTTCCTTTAGGTCCTCTCATGCCGATTGGTCCTCGTGATCCTGGTGGACCCTATGAAAAAAAAGACATTGTTAAAGACACATACTTGTCTTTCTTTTCTCTTTCTTCTGACACGCTACGGATTGAGTGTCAGGCAGACTGGCTCCTCTCTCCATCACTGCAACTACAGCTGTATATTTGTTTTGTCTGACCAGCACACTGATCTAACGATAGCGGGTCATGATGGCCTACTACCATCAGTTACCTTTTGACATCCAAACCATCTGTAATATCTGATGAAGACTTACTGGACTGCCTGGTGGTCCTGTTGGGCCGCTCTCTCCAGGGGTTCCTGGGTGCCCCTGTAAGTGATGGCAAATTTATTACAAAATATTACATTACATCGCATTTCTGTGGTATATTTTGGCATCATACCATGGTAATTTCATGGTATGTTTTGTATATTTGTAACCCACAAATGACATTATTACTCTAGTCACACACAAATACACCAGACACACACATGAGCTGATGACTGGGAGGAAGTGGGCCATGTAACTATGATGGACAGTTGAACTTCCTGTTTTAAACAACATTCATAATTTGAGGGAGACAGAATGGGGGAGGAAGTGCACGCTGAGAATTTAAGTGCAGTATTTGTGTGTACGAGTGCCGTACCGTTGATCCTTTCTCTCCCGAAGGTCCGGGCAAACCCATCTCTCCACGATCACCCTAAATAAATCACATGACAGAACATTAACACTAGCATTCAAACGTTTGGGGTCTGTAAGATTTTCTAGTATTTTTCAAAGAAGAATCTAATGCTCACTAAGGCTGCATTTATTTGATCAAAAATAGAGTAATATTATGAAATATTACTACAATTTCAGATAGCTGTTTTCTATTTGAATATATGTCAAAATGTAATTTTTGTTCCTGTGATCAAAGCTGAATTTTCAGCATCATTACTCCACTCTTCAGTGTCACATGATTCTTCAGAAATCATTCTAATATGCTGATTTGCTGCTCAAGAAACATTTCTTATTATTATCAATGTTGAAAACAGTTGTGCTGCTTCATATTTTTGTGTAAACCGCAGCTCTGACCAGGCTCTCCACCCACTTCACGATATGCATCCTGGGATGTTTCTATACACTACTGAAGGAGTTGTATGTATGCTGCACACTCTCAGGTGTGTCTTACCTTCTCTCCAGCTAGTCCAGCCTCCCCTCCAGGACCGATGAAGCCAACAAGCCCCTACAAACACAACATCATCAGTGTGAAGGTCACATGTGTGTTTAGAGGTGATAACTCTGTCTATATACTCACCCTCTCACCCATGGGTCCAGCCTTCCCTGTGACACCCTGCTCGCCCTGAAAGACATCAGAGAGTGTTTGAGTGACCGTGTGTGTCTTAGTAGATTTGTGTGTGTTTATACTGCTCATGTACTCACTTTGACCCCTTCAGGTCCAATAGCCCCAGGGAAACCCTTACTGCCCATCTGACCCTGGAAAAACAACACAGACCGAAAAGAGAAGATTTGTTATGAGACATAATAATGATGAAAGACTAGACTGTGCATATAAACACAGTTTCAAAAAGAAAAAAAAAAATAAGAAATTGTATTTTGCATAAAGAGAATGAAGCTCATTATAATAATCTATTGATTGTTACACAAAAATATATAATACATTAAAACACATGACACACAACCAATTTCAGATGTAGCAAGGAATCTGCAAAAATAATGCATTTTAACTTTAGTTACAAACGTTTATGAAAATATAATAGTGTATTACAACGTACATTATGAATACCTTTATAATACATTAGGTTTACAATTCAGTTCTGACTTGAAATCTTTTATTATTCATCAAAATAGTAATCAATCACATCCAATGAATTGCATTAAATGAAGTCACAATCAGCATGTCTAATTGATTCCCAAATAAATTAAAATAATGTCATAATGCCAAAAAATCTTAATGGTTATAAATTAACAATTTTTTTTTTTATGCAAAATATAATTCCCATTTTTCTTTTATTCTGGGTGAAATATGACATTTCTTCATGAGATTCACCCATAAAATAAGTCATTGACATGTTTGATTATGTTGGAGCAAGACATGAGTATGCATACTAATGCAGAAGAGCTGCGGTCAGAACACAAAGAGAACATACTGAAAGTCTCACCAAGACATATCCAATTACTGGGCGCACAACAGAGACGGAGAAAGATGAGGAAAACAGATACCTGTCTGAGGACAGAAGGATGGACAAAATCCAGAAATGTACTGAGTTTGTGCCAGAGAAGCGCTGAGTTAGGTTAAACACGAAATAGAGGAACGAAAGATGGGAAAAGAGGAAAAACAGAGACAGAGCGGGAATGTTATGTAACACAGAGGATGTTCGCAGTGGATCCTAAACGTTCTGCCTTATGAGACTAGATTTATTCTTTTCTTCTGTTTTCAGAGAAAAACATTCCCAGAATTACTTGCCTTGATGATTCATTGACATTTTAAATTAATGTTATTTTAAATTGAGATCCCCCATTGCTCCACCTTGTGGTCCATTGAGGGAATGTACATCGCTGCGCTCACACAGAATGAAATTCTAATTTCTCACCGAGAAATTAAAAAGGGAATCTATTTTGAATAAAAAATTTAAATATTTTTACAGGTCGTGAGCAATCAATCAATCAATCAATCAATCAATCAATCAATCAATCAATCAATCAATCAATCAATCTATCTATCAATCTATCTGTCTGTCTGTCTATCTGATTACTAACTAGCCTCAGTTTAACAAATAAACTGACTAAATCTATCAATTAGATGACTACGTCATTTTAACTCACTATCTAACCAACCAACTAACCAACTAACAACTTAACTAGCCTACCAGTTTAACTAACCAACCAATCAACTATCTATCTGTATATTTATCTATCAGATTACTAACTAGCCTATCAGATTAACTAATTAACTGACTAAGAATCTATCTTGGATGACTAACTAGTCTATCAACTAACTGTTAAAGAATCTATCTATTAAAAGACTTCATTAGTATACCAGCTTAACTAACTAACTAACTAATTGACCAGTTAAAGTAACTCAAATGCATCAATCCAACTTTAAAGCCTCCAAAACCACCTGCCTTTAAAAACTCGAAAAGAAAAAAAACAAAACATTATTTTAGTATCGAGATACTATAGTTTTTTTTTCATCAGTTTTTATCAGTTTTCATTTTAGTTAAAGTTTTAGTAATTTTGTTGTGTTGTCATTTTTAATAGTTGTTTTAACATGTCTATATATATATATATATATATATATATATATATATATATATATATATATATATATATATATATATATATATATATATATATTTGATTAGTTTTAGTTATTTTAGTACAAGTTAAATAAATTTAAATGAGAAATGTTGCCTTGACCACTAGGTGATACGTTTTATACATTTTATTTTATTTTTTACTTAACATTTATTTTGTAGTAATTATTTGTTTATAAATGTTTTTTTTATGGGTTTTAGTTTTAGTTACCTATACTATAATAGTTTCGTTATATTTAGTTACTATAATAACCCTGTCTGAAACTCTAACAAAAACAAAACATTTCTTGGAAAATATATATTTTCAAAATTGCAAACAAATAAACAACTATAAACAAGATCACTGTTTACCAACAAACAACCAACCAGCAAAAACCGTGTAGTTTTCATATGCAAATTCCCCATATATGTAAATCACAACTCACCTCGAGTCCTACTGGCCCTGATGGTCCTACAGGACCCTCATCACCCTACAAATTAAAATGAAAATAAACTCATTTTTGTCTCACAGGTATATTTTAAAGACATTTAGACCTTTCAAATAACACACACACCTCTCGTCCAGCCGCTCCACGAGGTCCTGGTAAACCTCTGGCTCCAGGCTTACCCTATGAAGAAAACATCAACAGCATGAAGATACAAATATATTTGTGCAAATATTCAAAACACCTGTTTTTCCAAGATTTTCTTTATACATAACACACCTTTGGTCCCTCGGGTCCATTTTGTCCAGGTTTTCCGATGTCACCAGGGAAACCCTGTAAAGAATTAACCGCAAATCCTAAATGAGTACATCGATCAGCATCACATATTTTGTATATTTATTGACATCAGTAACAGAACAAATTAAAAAGGTTATGAGATGTTGATTCATACCTCAGGTCCTGGTGGACCTGGTAATCCACTGGGCCCTCTCTCTCCTGTCTTGCCCTTCAAAACACACAAATTCACCCAGATGCTGATTCGGACATGTACACAATGAAATAAACTGAACATTCAGACCATGAGCTTTTAGGTTAAACAAAAACAAAACAAAAACAAATGTACACACTAGAACAAAAAAAATGGGCAAATACTTAAGCAGAAATTGAAGTTCAGTTACACTATGTAGCTTTTTAATACCTGATTATGGGCATATATTATATTCTGTAAAAGTGGCCATATTATTCCTTTTTACAAAGTATTGATTTAGTTTTTGGGGTCTACTAGAACAGGTTTTCATGGTTGAATGTTCAAAAAGCACATTATTTTTCTCATATTCTCCATTGTTCTCCATTGGTCTCTTCCCACTCTGTCAGTAACGCCCTGTTTACTTACTGTCTCTCTGTGCTATGATTGGTTGACTGAACCATTGTGTTGTGATTGGTCAAGCGCTTCGAGCATGTTTTGGAAATGTCGCGCCCCTTACAATAACCTTCGAGTTACAACACACTACTAACTAACTCAATAAGGCCCCGCCCCTTTATTCTGCATATGCTTCGGGTGGGAATTATTTAAATGAGGAATACTGTGACGTGTTTGTTCCCAGAAGAAAATTCAAGACTTTAATGAAGGAGTTTCAGGGAGTTCAGAAACAGTGATACTGATATAGAGAAGATCTCCCGCTGGAGGGACTTTGTAATTTTGCAGAGCTTTTTCCTGCTCAAACAGCAACATTAAAGAAACACACTAAAGAAAGTTGAACATGTAAAAAGAGTTTTGAAGAAATGTTTTGAAAGAAATGCTCTTTTACATGCAATTACAATTAATGGCTTTCAAGCTTCAAAATGGATATTCTGTATGGATTCAGAAGACTTTGAATATTGTGCACAAGTCACACGAACCATTGTTTAGACATTTCAATGGTGCTTTTGAGACTTTTTTTGAAGCTCGAAAGCTTTGGTTCTCATGGAGACTAATTACATAGAAAAAACCAATAAGAACAAGAATTTCTACTTTTAAGTCAAAATTGGAACGGCATGAGTGTAAGTTAATCCTGACCGATTTTTTTAGGAAAGAAACAAACATACCTGTGGTCCTGGTTTTCCACGAAGTCCTGGTAATCCCGGCAAACCCTGTACGCCCTGAAACAAACAGAAATAAAATGCACACAGTTATATATTCATCATATTAGCACAAACACAAGTTCAAGAGCATGTATGTGAGAGACTGCATGTGTAACTGTCTATGAAAGCTCTAAAATCGGGGCAATTAGAAGGTCATGTTTAATTAAAACACCAGACATCCGGACGACCGCTGCTCTGCGCTGACAGTGTGCAAATGTGTGTTTGACAGGGGGAAATGAGGGGTCACTCTGGAAGGTATACCTTGTCTCCTTGAAACCCAATCTCCCCTTGCTCTCCAGGAAGCCCAACATCACCCTGAGAGAGGAAAAAGTGAAAGAGAAGGAAAAAGTAAGAAATAAGTAGTGAAGTAAGTCAAAGTCAGAAAAAAGACCAGAGAAAGTGACAGAAGAAGATGGTTAGGGCAAGATCTATGTGGTTTTCGCTCTCAAAAAGCAGTTTGAGAAGAAGTCTGATCGTTAACCTAACATAATCATAAACTGTTAAAGCAAAGCTCCAGATTTAAAGCAAGTTAAGCTCTATAGACAGCATTTGTTGCATAATGTTGATTGGTACAGGAAATAATTTCTTCTCAGGTTTTAGAACAACTGTAGTAGATGGTACATTAAAGTATATCCACAAGACTTAAAGGAATAGTTCACCCAAAAATAAAAATTCTGTCATCATTTACCCTCAAGTTGTTCCAAACCTGTATTCATTTCTTTCAAAAAGAGGATATTTTGAAGAATATGGGTAACCAAACACTTGATGGGCCCCTCTGACTTCTAAAGTATGCGGGGAAAAAAGACTATGGAAGTCAATGGGGTCTATCAACTATTTGGTTTCTGACATTCTTCAAAATGTCTTCTTTTGTGTTCAACAGAAGAAAGAAACTCATACAGGTTTGGAAGAACTTGAAGATGAGTAAATGATGACAGAATTTTCATTTTTAGGTGAACTGTCTCTTTAAATATTACATGGCAGGATGCTAGAATCACTTACTGACCTTTTCTGTGTAAAATTTAATTTTTAACTTTTGCACAACATGCACAAGGACACCAGAAAGGGACTGTTTATATCAATAAAACGGTATTCTCACAAATTAAGTTGGTTATGCATCCACTTATTAAAGTATTAGAACTGCTAAATGGACAATTTAGACAATATTACAGACAACTTTACTCAATGAATTTAAGTTGGAAAAAATGCAAGCTTTAAATTTCCACTTTTAATGCTTCCAGAAAGCTGACTACCAATGTATGTGCATTAATAAATAATATTGAAAATATTTATTTATTTAAAAAACTACATTATTGATCATGATAATCAACATTATGCCATAAAACTGCTGATAGCGCTTAATGTGTACTGTATTATTATACAGAACTTTTAAAACATGCGTAACATAGGGTGGCCAATAGGGAGAGAGAATTTCCATCACATGCTGCAAAACAGGCCAATAACAGAGTATTCAGATCACCTTATCACCTTTCAGTCCAGGCTCGCCCACGTTCCCTGGGACGCCCTGGAACAAACACAAACACACAAACACTGAAATGGCTGGTGAGCGATAGAGATATGCGTGGGCTGCATATGTGCATGACTTACTTTCAGTCCGTTTGGTCCTGGTAAACCGATTATGCCGACAGGGCCCATATCACCCTGGAGAAAAGATGGGAATGAGCATTGATCTAACTTATTAAGCTTCATCTGATTAATATTATCAATTTAAAAGAATATTGTGGGTTTTAGTGTTTTATTGAAGTAAAACATCATGCTAAGAGGGCCTGCAGGGGGCACATGGTCTCACTTTACTCACTTAAGTACCAAATATGCCATCAACTTGTTTACATTTGTAAAAGCAAATATGGATTTAATATGAACATCATGCTGTTTAGGTGAAACTGATTTCAGCTGTACTACAACAACAAGAGACACACTATCTGTGTATAAATACCGAACAGAGAGTGAGCAGACATCCTGATAAACTTACAGGTGGGATGTGATTTGTATCGATGATTAGTTATAACTTTAATTTGATTGCTATATTACCGTTCTAAAGTTTGGGGCTGGTAAGATTTTTCTTATTGTTTTTGAAGAAAGTCTCACCCAGACTGTATTTATGTGATCAAAAATATAATAAAATAGTAGTACTGCAAAATATTATTACAAATGACTGTTCGCAAAGACCCACGCCCTTTAGTTACGCCCGACAAGCCATGCCGCTCTCATGCCACACATGATATCATGTTCTCACGCAGTGAAAAATACATCGCAGAGCAAAGAGGGCACTGACAACGTGTCGACAGACAAGACAGAGCAGGTTACTTTTGATATGAAACAATCTCAAATTTCAGATGTTGTAATTTTTTAATTAATTTAAACAATAAATATCATTTTGTGGCTCTTTAATGTGTCGTTACAGATCGCTGTAGCGCCTCAGTTCAAGCGGCTCGTGAAGCGATCTTCTCTTCCTACTAGTTCATTTATAGCATCAAATAAACATGAATGAACATCAGAAGGTATGCTCGTCAATACACACCATTTTTCAAGTTCAAGTCCACCGACATTAATCTACTAACTTCCCTGAATGCTTTGTCAGACAAGATGGCAGTTTAGGTGTTATGATTGGTTAGATCGCCTGTAAAGCATTTTAAACTGACATCACTTTGATTTATACTTCTTTTTCCAGCATGCACATTTGTGCAATTGCTCAAATGACAAGATTTTTTTCTGCCTGTATTTGATTCAAATTTTGTATTTGTATCTAAATAACATTGCACTTGTAAATCTGCCAAACCATTTCCAATGCCAGTCATCTAAAATTATTATTATTTTTTTAAATAAAGAAAAAAATATTAAACCATTTAAAATAACAGATTTGCCACTAATCACCCCTCCTTCCTGAGAGCCTACTCTGCTCTAATTGGTCAGATGGCCTAGCCTGTTGTGATTGGTCAACCGCTTACAGCATGTGTCAGAAACTAAATGCCCATTACCATATCTGAATTTCAGCTCCTGATTCACAGATTTTGATCTTTGAAACTTTGCAGGACTTTTACAACAGCTATATTACACACTACAAGAAAGATAACATCCGAAAAAGCATAATAGGGGGACTTTGAGTAAACTTTTTAACTTACAATCAATCCAAGGACACCAGGAGGACCAGGAGCTCCTATAACACCCTGACATGAACAGAGAAACAGACAGAGTGTTATGCTTTCCTTCTTAAACACAGATTTCTAGTGCTTCATGGGTTAGTACATGCATGCGTGTCCTTTATAACATGTGCTGTGTATATGCACTCTCTTTATATTCAGAGAAATTAATATGGCTACACAAACGAGTGGGTGCTGTAGAGAGAGTGCGTGTGAGTGTTTTTGTAGAAACAGAGATGGTTTGTTGTTGACTCGGCAGCAGCGTGCTGGAGCCATTTCCTCTCGTTCCCCTGGTGTGATGAAAGGATGAAAGGAGCACTTCACTCCTCTTTTCAGGAAAAGGAGAACAGGAAATGAGAGGGCTTTCAAGTTCCTGTTCTTACACTCCCCACATTTACAGGTGAAAAAGAGGCGGGCTTTGACTGAAACACTTCCTGTTATGATGTCACATACTCCATCCAATGAATGATAATTTTTCAACTAATCAACCCAAAAAATGTACTACATGAATGAAAGTTTTTTCTCAAAAAATTTAATTCCTGGCTTCAATCAATCAATCAATCAATCCATCCATCCATCCATCCATCCATCCATCCATCCATCCATCCATCCATCCATCCATCCATCCATCCATCCATCCATCCATCCATCCATCCATCCATCCATCCATCCATCCATCCATCCATCGGACAAAAAGACATGCCCTAACACCTTCCAAACCAAAATAAATAAATAAAATCATCCATCCATCCATTGGACAAAAAGACATGACCTAACACCTTCCCGACTGAAATCAATCAATCAATCAATCAATCAATCAATCAATCAATCAATCAATCAATCAATCCACTTGACAAAAAGATATGACCTAACACCTTCCTGACTGAAACCAAGCAATCAATCAATCAATCAATCAATCAATTAATCAATCAATCAATCAATCAATCAATCAATCAATCAATCAATCCACTTGACAAAAAGATGACCTAACACCTTCCCGACTGAAATCAATCAATCAATCAACCAATCAATCAATAAATCAATCAATCAATCAATCAATCAATCAATCAATCAATCCACTAGACAAAAAAGACATGACCTAACATCTTCCCGACTGAAATCAATCAATCAATCAATCAATTAATCCATCCATCCACTTGACAAAAAGATATGACCTAACACATTCCCGACTGAAATCAATCAATCAATCAATCAATCAATCAATCCACTAGACAAAAAAGACATGACCTAACATCTTCCCGACTGAAATCAATCAATCAACCAATCAACCAATCAATCAATCAATCAATCAATCAATCAATCAATCAATCAATCAATCAATCAATCAATCAATCAATCAATACACTGGACAAAAAATACATGACCTAACACCTTCCTAACTGAAATAAATAAATTCAGTGGATAGAAAGACATGATCTAACACCTTCCCTATACGTAAATAAATAAATAAATAAATAAGCCTAAAATGGTTTTCTGGTCTTAGCTGGTTTAAGCTAGTCTCCAAGGCTGACAAATTTACATGTGCCAAAAACCCAACCAACAAACCAGGCCAGCATGATCAGACTGGGAGACTATTTATGACCAGCAAACCAGCTTAGGCTGGTTTAATTTCTTTTTATTCAGCATCTACTCTGCACAGCCTTGTTTGCATTCAACAAATTCAATTTGGCTTCCATACCAGAAAGAAATACAGAACAGTACAGAAAATACAGTGTGTGTGTGTGTGTGTGTGTGTGTGTGTGTGTGTGTGTGTGTGTGTACATAAACAGTGAGTGGAAAATTGTGTTCAGCCAAGATACCAAAAGTAAAGGATGAGGTTTACACCTGTACACAATTATCTCACAGACACAAACACGCATACTGAGTGCATTCACCCTGAAAACACACACACAAATTTTATGGGGGGTTTCCATTGACATAATCATTTTTATACCGCACAAACTGCACATTCTATCCTCTAACCCTAAACCTACCCATCACAGAAAACTTTCTGCATTTTAACATTTTCAAAAAACATAATTTAGATAAATTTATAAGCTGTTGTTTTCATTATGGGGACCAAAAAATGTCCCACAAGGACAAGGGTTTCAGATATTGCCATCTTTGTGGGGACACTCTGTCCCCATGATGTAGGGTTTACCAGGACCACACACACACACACACACACAGGTCCATAGGCGTAATGGTTTTTATACTGCACAAACCGTATTTTCTATCGACCTACACCAACCCTACACCTAAACCTAACCATCACAGAAAATTGTGCACATTTTTACTTTCTCAAAAAAACTCATTCTGTATGATTTATAAGCCTTTTGAAAAATAGGGTAATGTCCTCATAAGTCACCCTCTCCTTGTAATACCTATGTCATACCCATGTCATTATACAAATTTGTGTCCTGATATGTCACAAAAACGCGCACACGCACACACACACACTGCTTGTTTGGAGGCTGTTTGAGCTGCAGACACCATGTACATGTGCATTTCTCATCATCTCTGTTGTAAGTGTTTTATCTGCTTTATGAGAAGATGAAACAATACATCTGAAAAATAAAAAGTTCAACTCACTGGTTCCCCATCCAGTCCTGGTGGCCCTCTTTCTCCAAAATCACCAGGAAAGCCCTGAGAGAAAGAGAGAATGAATTTATAAGTTACTTATGATATCACAGATTATCTACACAATTTGATTTTTCACAAGTTGCCCACATGACGCTACAATCTGAGTGGTTGCTAAGATGCTCTGGATAGTTGCTGAGCCATTGGCATGCGGTTGTTGAGGTGTTCTGGTTTGTTGCAAGGCCATTGGTGTGCGATGGCATAAGATTTCCGAGTGTCATTAGCATGTTGCTATCCAGCATGTTCCCACCAAAGAGTGGATTAGGGGGACTGTTCTAATCATGACATGACATCACTCAGATGATAACACTGAGCCCTGCTGATTCAACAGGAAATTTATGAGGTCAGATGTCAAAGGTCATGCTGATTTAAACAACCCCTGCATGGCTGATTCTGCATCTTAGTAAGTGTGTGTGTGTCTATGTGTGTGTATCTATTGTGTCCCAAAGGCCACGGGACAATGATGATTTCATGATGCAATGAAAAGTAAATCTCTCTCTCTCTCTCACACACACACAATTATATATAAATAACCATTATTTAATAAAAAAAAAATATTGTATAATTACTATGCATGCATCTTTATTGACCTCATATTGATAACCTACATAGACTGTACTTTTAAAAATGCATTTGTTACACTGTAGGGCCATGCAATACAACAAAATTATTACATATTTTGAAAAAAATCTTACATTTCTCACACACACTTACAACAAACTCACATCTGTATCTATAAAGTATGTTGAGACAAAACTTTACCGGCCTACCCATCTTGCCCCTCTTCCCTGGTGGACCAGGACTACCCTGAAAAAGAAAAAGAGACAGAGAAAGAGAGAGACATAAATAATTGCTAATAAAGTCACCTGTGATTAAAAGTCTCATGCCATTAGAAAGAAGAACTCAAAGACCCCACTACACTGTGTGTGTGTGTGTGTGTGTATACACACACTCTATTATCATATGACTCATCCAAACACCCTCAGCTGAACGCCAGAACCAGCTGGAAGTAGTTTCCACTTTCACAACACACACACAAACACACACATCCATGATAGGATCTACTGTCATACATCTACCAGTAGTGGGCAGCAATTGATTTAAAAATCTACCACTAATCTATTTCCATACTAATAACAGTAACAGCAGTTAGAATTATGCTTAGAACGGTCCCACTTTATAGTAGGTGTCTTTAACTACTATGCACTAACATTTAAATTAATCATTTGATACAATGCACTTATTGTGTACATTCATGGTTTTACATTGTACTTATATTTTAAAAATACCTGCATGTAATTACAGCTGCACTGTAAACCCTAACACTCAAATAATTAATTGGTTTGAGTAGGACAAACTTAATTTAAACAAATTAGTTCAGTCAAATTAACTTTTGAGTATTTAGAACTTTCTTTTTGTTTCAAGTTCACAGAACTGATATATTTTAAGTAAACTGAACTGTTTCATTGTTTTGAGTTTTATGAACTCATTTCTTTTAATTTAGACAAACTTAAGTTTAACTGAAACTGGGCTGGGATTTCTATTTCCCAGAATGCTTTGCCGAAGGGAGAGTACATGTTAAAATTAAGTGTTATATAATGTTTTATTGTGCACGATTTATGTTAAGTGGGAGATTTAGTAGCGATTAATGTTTTGTTATGCTAACTGCAGAAGGGTTTCTGTTAATGTGGGTTTTTGGAGAGTGGTGCATGCGGCTTGGTTTGAGAACAGGTATATTAAATGTTTTATATTTCTGCACTCATTCAGCAAGTGCAATACCATGCTATTGCTAACATGCTAGCAAATTAGCATGTTCTGAATTAGCTTGATATAGCTAGCTAAGTTTCCACTAATAAAAACGTTTATGTTGAGGTTTTTTAATTTGAAGTTAAATGTATGAATTAGTGCACTCAAATATTTAAATGTAATAACAATCAAAATATGAGTACAAAATAGTGCCAGTTCTGCTTGCTTAAACTTAACTTTCTTTGTAACCGATTGCCTCAATTTTTTTGAGTTTTGCCAACTTATTCGGGTTTACAGTGCGTAATTAATTTATGTATAATTACACTCTTGTGCCTTCCCTTATATCTTAACCCACCCTTAAACCGACCCATGTCCCTAATCTTACCCAATACCCCACCTCAACAGCAGCAAAAGTGTGAACAAAAGAAGCACATTTTACTTATTTTTAGTAGTTAAAGACACCTAATATAAAGTATGAACCTTGGAACTATAACAGCTATGGATATATATAGATAGCTACAGTTAATATTTAATATATACCCATATATTATATAGTATGCAAAAAGGCAGTATAGTCACTGTGCTGTTAAACAAACAAACACGCATATATATATATATATATATATATATATATATATATATATATATATATATATATATATATATATATATATAAATTTCTATAATTTTCACAAGGTTTAAATTAAGTATGCTGTATGCAGAATTAATTGAATATGCTTAGTAATTAGTGTTTGTGGTTTAGAAGACTGTAAATGGGAAATCATGTGACATGGTTTATCATGTCAATGAGGTGACTGTATTAATGAGGTGTTGCATCTGTGGGTGTTTTAATGGTTTTATGGGAAGTACTTTAGCGGCGTTACACAACAGCCGGAACATTTGCCCACTGACTGTTACGATCACATGACTGCTGAAAAATGACTCAATGAAGGAGGCTACAGACGGAGTCATAACATGAACAGACTCACTCTTTCACCATCAGCTCCAGGTAAACCAAAAAGTCCCGGGATTCCAATGAAACCCTATAAAGAAACAGAGAGAAGCTCAAAACTGATGCCTGGAGCAGGGGACAATGGGAAAGATCACAAATTATTACTTTGTTTTGGTTTAATATCTCATTTTTTTCCCCTCAAAAGTGGTGTTTGGGGTGATTGCTATATGGGTATATAATTAGTAGTGCTAGGGTGTTCTAGGTGGTTGATTAATATGCTATCCATATTAATTTCATAGATCTATTTTAAGGCCCGTTCACACCAAGAACGATAACTATTAAGATAACGTTAAATATGTAGGTCTAAAAATCCTTCTAAATATAAAAGAACAGCACTGTCCACACCACAGCTATAACGATATAGAGAAACAATACCATTGGGATCACTTTCAGAATGATTTTTTCCAGCTGTTGAACAATAAAACACTGACAGCCAATCAGAATCCATTCTAATTTAAGGGCTTCACAATTAAAATGGCAGATGACATTGCAGAGAAGTTAATCGCCGAGGTCCAGAAAAAAAACACAACTGTTTGAAATGTCAACCCCCCTTTTCAATAATACTTTTAAGAAAATGGACATATGGAAAACAATCGGTCATACCCTCGGAATAAATGGTGAGAACGATGAGATCATTATGCCAGGCTAGCAAACAATGTAATATAAAATTATCTCAGGTATCCAGCGCTTATTTCGACAACATTGTCTTGCTTCCTTTGAAGTTGCAGTGAAAAAGACTAGGTGCTGTTATTAACTTCGTCAGCCAAATTCACTGTTAGATTAGATCGATTACACTAGCTATTCACTCTAAACATGGCATGTTGAGGACATCTGCTGGTTAAAGCCATGTAAATGCAACAAGAACAGCAAAACCATGTTGTACACACTTTGAAACGTCAGCAAATGAGCTTAGAATAAATAGACCATTATCGTTCGTTGGTGTGGATGCAAATATAGTTATTTTTATAGTTATCATTCTTGATGTGAATGGGCCTTGACAATCTTTAAATCTCCCATTTATACTGCAACAGCTTTAGAAGAAATATCTGAGACAAAGTCAATACTTGAATAGAAACTCTCCTGAGTAGTAAAACGAACCCTCAGAAGAAGTAAGACTTTAAAACAGTTTAGTCTATATAATCATTGGCAATCCAACGGACGTCCACCGTACGATTTGATCACAAGGATGTACAGATGAATGGAGAGGTGCTAGGATGGATGAATGGACGTCTTCGTGTTGATGCAGGCCATGAAGTAAGTGTATATGCCCATGGACTGCATGGTGCTGGCCTCCACAATGTAGTCCAAGGGCACATACGCTCACTTCAGGGAACAAACGATGGCAACATGCACAAACAAACACAGGGTACAATGAAAACTTACGCATACAGATTCACTCACACACATACAGCAAAAAGGCAGACTGATAACTCCATGCAAGGTGCTTTGATACAAATGTGCATTGGAAGACACATGCATATGTGTGTGTGTGTGCGGTGCCTAAAGACAGCAGGGCCTCAGTCTGATTTTAAACAGGAAATTCCAGCCAATGTGGGCGGAGTCTAGCCTGATAAAGAGCCTTTAATACAGCTCAACTACAAACACAACAGCTAGAGCGCGTGTATGTTTGAGTACACTCTATAAAGTGGCACAGTGAGAATAAAATATAAATTGTTTCTGAATACATCAAACTGATGACAGAGCAAAATAAATGAAGGTGGCTGTACATGTGAACATGTTAATGTGACCGTAGGAGGCTAAAAACACACATAAATGCACACTTATGGCTCGGGCAGCTGTCAGCAGCAAATTTGTCATGGTTGAGCCTCTGTTGACTCAAAAAACAGAAAAAGGAAAAAAACAGAAAACGAGGGGGAGACGGAAGAAAAGAGAAGCTATAGTAGTAAAAATCCCTCTTATGGAGTCAAGGTCAAATCACTTGACTTTAAATCTCAAATAAGTCGACAAGAACGTCAGAAAAAGCGTTCATTTTCAGCTTTGTAAAAGATCAAACATTGCAACGGTAACCATAGGCTCCTCAGACAGCTCAAATGTCACAATAATAGCGTTGTAAGTTGCAATCACACATCAAACGGGAAGAAGACGTGTACACACCCGAGCACCTTTCGGCCCAACAGGCCCTATTGGACCAGGTAAACCCTGGAAGAGAAGAAAAGAGAAAGAGAGACTTCAGAAACAGGTTTAATCAACACACATCATTTAACAGGCAAACTGGAACTGAAATTAATAGCTTGTTTCTTCTGAAAAGTATCCAAACTTGTGTGCCCACAAGAACAAAAACCCTGATGAACTTATAATGGCCTTATCATAGGATTCATAATGAAAACAGAACCACAAAACTCTTGTAACATTTTAATATTTAGGCTGACATGCAGTAAATAGAAATGGATAAATGTTTAACCAACTAGCCTTTCCTTGATTTTGTTACATTGTTTAAGTAATGGATCATATGCATAAAGCAGAGGTATCTCATAAGGTTTTTTTTTTTCCCTGATAATGACCATCCACAAGCATAAAAGCTCAATGTGTGTCAAACACCAAAGTCTTGTGACTCTGGATGGATATTTAATTTAGTTTTATTGTGATTAAATCCAAAACTCCATCAGTGAAAACAACACAAGTGTGTCAAAACATCATGATACTAAGTAGCCAGAGTGAGTGAATACATCCTTTCCTATAATTGAACACTTATTTTCAATCTCTGTGCCCCGCAGCTAGACTGAACAAAACCCAATATCTATGCCAGGGCAACTTGCTGCTAAATGAATTGCATATTTTGCATGAACGGTCAATGAAAAACAAAGCAAAACACACTCAAACAAACAAACGCATACACACACATATACAC